>NC_077232.1:191009521-191309875 GCF_027887165.1 Monodelphis domestica
CAGACCTAATATTGCTGGGTCAAAAAGTATACACAGTTTTATAAATCTTTGAGTATCATTCCAGATTGCTCTCCAAAATATTTCAATTGGTCCACAGTACCACCAAAAGAGCATATATATCCCCATTCTTCCATATCCCCTCCAAAATTTATCACTTTGTCCAATTATTTTAGCCAATCTGATAGAAAGGAGATAGCTCAGAGATGTTTTGATTTCATTTTCTGGTCAATAATAATTTATAGAGTTTTTATATAGTTATATGTATCAGATTTATGGATAAAAGAATTTATGAATAAGTAAGAGAAAGAAAGAATTATGAGATGTAAAATGGATTAATTTTCAGGACATCAAATTGAAACATTTTGCGCACATAAAATGAACATAGACACAAATAGAAGGAAAACAGTAAATGAGGGGGGAAATTATAGACAGCATTGGATAGAGGTGTTAGATCTTAAAAAAAAAACTATATAAAGAGAACTTTGTAAACTATTAAGAGTATGAGCCATTTCTCAATTGATAAATGGTTCAAAGATAGGAACAAATAATTTTTGGATACAAGAAACTTTCTAACCCTAAATTATATAGCCTGGGACCATAGACCTAGATTAAGACGAGACAAGATCAATTTGAAGAGTAAAACCAGTTTTGATTATAGAGCATTTGGCTGGATACCAAGACAGGGTGGTTATTTACTCAAATAATACTTTTGTCAAGGAAAGGCTTTCCTTGAACCTTAGCAAATGGGACCAGAGAGCCCATCATATGGTCCTTAATGTTGAAACCCAACAATGGTAGCGGAGCACAGCTTGGCAACCAGGATATCACCACACACATTCAGAAGAGATGATGCAGTGCTAAAGGGGACAGACAGCACGTGATAATCGTGGGACAGGTAGCTCATCAGAGAGCAGCGTGATGGAGAATTTTAGTGTCTGTGCTTCATTGGGTGCATGAGCTGCTCTGGTCATCCAGGCTCCTGATACCAGTCTCTTCATACATGTTCTCTGGATATGTTTGGTGCCCTATGTGTATATTCCCTGATCCCATGTATTCTCGGGATGTGTGCCCTTCCCTACTTGTGGTACGGCATAGTGGCTGGTGTGGGGAGTCATCACTTTAGTTTGTTTAGATATCTTTGGTCTGGAACTAATATGTCCTCTGGAAGTCTGGCAGATGCAAAGGGATCAGGATGCAATTGCGAGCCAGAGTTTTGAATGGGTGCTCAGTCATGGACTATCTTGAATCTAGGGTTGCTTTTCTGGGTCCCACATGTGAGAGAGCAGCCCAAGTGTTGTAACACCTCTGGGAAGCTGAGATCACAGGTTTGGGGACTAAAAAGGACCTAAGAGATGGTTACATTCATCTATCTCATTTAAGGATGAGGAAGTGGGCTCACAGACAGATGCGATTGGTATAAGGTCACAGAAGGAGTAATGGCAGACCCAGGTTTCAAATGCAGATCCTATGTTATACCCCTCTACTAGGCTCTTCTCTCTCTACTGCTGTGTCTTTGCTCTCCTGCTCAGCATAACCTGGGGAAGCTAGATGGTGCAGGAGACAGAATGCTGGACCCCCAAGTCAGGAAGACTCAGGATCAAATCTAGTCTCAGGCACTTACTAGTTATGTGACCCTGGGAAAATCATTTAACCCAGTTTGACTCAGTTTCCTCCTCTGTAAAATGAGCTAGAGAAAAAAATGGCAAATAACTCCAGTATTTTTGCAAAGAGAACATCAAATAGGGTCATGACGAGTCAGCCATTACTGAAAAATTAGCACATCCTTCTCTCTACCAAACTATAACTGATTACTCCTGTTGAAACCCCTCAACTATTCTAAGATGCCTTTTCTTACAAACTCCCCCAATACCAATCATTTCCTTGCTTCTTATATTAATTATTACATGATACTAACATTTACTTTCCTATCATAATATCCTACTTGTAAATTTATTACCTCACTGATACTCAAAAACAACTGAAATGTTTAGGTAGATGTTATTTTCATTTTAGTGGGAGTTTAAGTGACTTGGCCAGGGTCACAAAACTAGTAACTACCTGAGATTGGATTTGAACTCAGGTCTTCCCAAAATCAAGACTAGAACTCTATACATGATGTTGAGAGTTAGTAGCATCTATTATTTAGCCACTTAGCATCTGTCTCAAATGGCACATCTATCTGTAAAATGCAGATGCTGATATTGGCAGAAAATCCTGAACTGATGCTAAATTAATTAAATGTCTCTAAAGCATATAACAAAAAGTGTAAATATTTTTTAAATATTTATATGCTGTGTAGTAGACATGGAAAGTGACACTTTCAAATCCTTTTGGTTTGTTTGTTTTCTGAATAAGCATTGTTTAATTAATTTTCAATATTCTTTATTTTTAACGTTTTGAGTTTCAAATTCTCTCCCTCTCTTCAACTAAAAAGGCAAGGAATGTGATATTATTTATACACATGTGACATTATATAAAACATTGTCATATTATCCATTTCACAAAAAAAGCAGAAAAAAACTTTAACAAATTATACTTCAACAGTTTTCTCTGGAAATAGCATTTTCCACCATGAGTCCTTCAGAATTGGATCATTGTATTGCTTAGAACAACTGAGTTTTTTTCACAAATGTTCCAATATTGCTATTCCTAAGTACTATAATATCTTGCTTCTGTTCACTTGACTCTCCATCAGTTCCTATAAGTCTATCCATGTTTTTTTCTGAAATCATCTTGCTCATCATTTTCTTGCTTTCCTTCTAATCTTGGCTGCTTTAGTTTTGTTTGGGCAAAATCTTAAATTTCATATAATAAAAATTGTCCCTTTTATTTTCTGTATTCTCTTCTATCTCGTTTTATCCTATTTTTTTCCTTATCCACAGATCCAAGAATAACAGAGTTTAGTCAGACATCAAAGATGCCAAGGTCATCCACTGCATCCCAGGCAATAATTTGTTGTCCTGGCTTTTGTCTTGTGGCTTTACTTTGATGACTTGGAAGAGAGAGTGAGGCTGATTTTTGCAGATTATTTGTCTCACTTAAATCCAATTCATACACAAGTCAAGACATTGGCTTGTGATGTCATTGATCTTCAAAAATAAAGGACAAACAAATTCTAACAGGTAACATTTTCCATGCTCCCTAATTTACTCATGATACCACCCTTCATGTTTCTCATTGTTCTGGGCAATGGTATGAAATGTTGGTCTTTACCTAGTTTCTGTCAAATTGTTTTCCAGGGGTTGGTAAAATATCGAAATTCCAGTAATTTATGTAGGTTTATTTTATAACCTGCAATTTCGCTATTAATTGTCTCAACTAGTTTTTTACTTGATTCTCTAAGTATAACATCATATCATCTGCAGATGTTGTTTCCTCATTGCCTCATCTAATTCCTTCATTTTTTCTTCTTTTATTGCTATAGCTTGCATTTCTATTACAATATTGAATAATAATGGTCATAAGGAACATTGTTTCTCTCTGATCTAATTTAGATGGCTTGTAACTTATCCACATTACAGATAATGCTTGCTGATGGTTTTAGAGAGATGTTACTTATCATTTTAAGGAAAACTCTAGTCTTATATTTTCTAGTATTTTTAACATGAATATATTTTGTTGAAACCTTTTTCTGCATTTGTTTAGATAACCATATAATTTTCACTTTTTGCTATTGATATACTATTGTTATAGTCAATTATGCTGAGAGTCATTTTCTAATATTGAACTAGTCTTGCATTTCTGGTATTAATCCCACCTGGTGACAGTATATGATCTTTGTGATATATTTCTGTAATCTTCTAGCTAATATTATATTTAATTTTTTTCATCAATATTCCTTGAAATAATTCTATAATTTTCTTTCTGTTTTTGCTCTTCCTGGCTTAGGTATCAGAACCATTTTTGTGTTTATAAAAGAAATTTGGTAGGACTCCTTCTTTGGCTAGTTCCCTAAATAGTTTATATAGTATTACAATTAATCATTTGTTAAATGTTTGATAGAATGCACTTGTGAATTCATCTGGTCCTGGAGACTTTTTCTTAGCTCATTAATGGCTTGTTCAATTTTGTTTTCTAATATAAGGTTATTTAAGCATTCTTTTTCCTCTTCTGTTAACATGAACAACTTATTTGCTTGTAAAGATTTATCTACTTCATTTAGATTGCCAGATTTCTTGGCATTTAAAAATTATATGTACAAAAAAATTTCAATATTTTATTTTTTAAATTTATTTTTTAATTACTTAATTTAGAATATTTTTCCATGGTTACATGATTCATATTCTTTCTCTCCCCTCTTTCCTCCTTCTTCCTATAGCCAACAAGCAATTCAACTAGGTTTTATATGTATCATTGATCAAGACCTATTTCCATATTATTAATATTTGCAATAAAGTGATCATTTAGAGTCTAGATCCCCAATCATATCCCCATTGAACCACGTGATCAAGGAAATGTTTTTCTTCTGTGTTTCTGCTCCCACAAATCTTTCTCTGGATGTGGATAGTGTTCTTTCTCATAAGTCCCTCTGGATTGTCCTGGATCATTGCATTGCTGCTAGTAGAGAAGTTCATTACATTCGATTGTGCCACAGTGTATCAGTCTCTGTGTACAATGTTCTCCTGGTTCTGCTCCTTTCACTCTGCATCAGTTCCTGGAGGTCGGTCCAGTTCACATGGAATTCCTCCAGTTCTTTATTCCTTTGAGCACAATAGTATTCCATCACCAACATGCACCACAATTTGTTCAGCCATTCCCCAATTGAAGGGCATCCCTTCATTTTCCATTTTTTTGCTGCTACAAAGAGCGCAAATAATAATTTTTTAAATTATATGCAAAAAACCAATTTTCAATATTTTAAAAATATTTTGAATTCCACATTCTCTCCCTCCTCCCCAGACCTTCCCTGCCCCTTTCCCTGTAAAGGAAAAAATAAAAACAACAGTGAATAATAGTATGCTTTGATATGATTCAGACTTTTGCTCTTGAAATGGATAGCATTCTTCATCATGTATTCTTTGGAATTGTCTTGGATCACTGTATTGCTGAGAATAGAAAGTTGTTTACAGTTGATCAACATACAATGTTGTTATTGTGTTCAGTGTTCTCCCAGTTCTGCTCATTTCACTTGGCATTATTTCATGTAAGCTTTTCCAGGTTTTCCTGAGCATATCCTGCTCATCATTTCTTATAATGCAATAGTATTCCATTACAATCATCCCACAACTTGTTCAGCCAATTTTACCATGAAAAGAGCTGTTTAAATATTTTTGTACAATGGGACCTTTTCCTATTGCTTTTTATCTATCTGGGATACAGACCTAGTAGTGACATTGCTAGGGAAAGAAGGATATGTGTGATTTTATAGACCTTTGGGCATACTTTCAAATTGCTCTCCAGAATGGCTGAATCAATGAAAATAAAATTTTTTAATCAGCTCCAGTCTTTTTCATCAGAGAGATTTGAAATTCCTCTATTTCATTGAATATCCATTTCCCTACTTGAAGGATTATATTATTTTACTGGGTAGGTAATTCTTAATTATAATGTGTGCTTCTTTACTTTCCAGAATATAATCCTTTAAGCCCTCTAATCATTTAATGAAGAGGCTGTTAAATAGTGTATTAAATAGTGTAACTATGGGTCTACCATATTTGAATAACTTCTTTCTGGATGCCTATGATATTTTTTCCTTGACCTGGGAACTTTGGAATTTGGTATAATATTTGTAGGAATTTTCATTTGGGGATCTTATGAGCTGATCAATGGATTCTCTATTTCAGTTTCTATCCTATGGTTCTACACTATCAGGGTATTTTCCTTGATAATTTCTTGAAATATGTCTGGGCTCTTTTTTTTTTTTTTTGGTCATGGCTTTCAGGTAAATTGAAAGTTTCTTATTTCTCTTTAACCTATTTTCCAGGTCAGTCATTTTTCTGATGAGATTTTTCACATTTTCATCTATTCATTCTTCTGATTTTGTTTAAATACTTCTTGATGTCTTATGAAGTCATTAGGATCCCTTTACCCAATTTCTAATTTTTAAGAAATTATCTTCTTCAGTAAACTTTTGTGCCTCCTTTTCCATTTAGCCAATTCTTTTTAAGTTCTTCTCTTCAGTGGGTTTTTGTGCCTCTTTTCCATTTGGCCTATTCTGTTTTATAAGGTATTTTCTTCAGCTTTTGTTGTTTCTCCTTTACTACACTCTTCACTCTTTAATTTTTTCCTTGCATCACTTTCATTTCTTTTTCTAATTTTTCATCTATCTTATTTGTTTTAAAATCTTTTTTGAGGTATTCCAGAAATTCTTTTGGGGCCTGAGACCTATTCACATCTTTCTTTGTGAGTTTGGATATAATAGTTTTTACTTTGTTGCCTTTTTCTGAGTCCATGTTTTGATCTTCCTTGTCACCCCCAGTGACTTTAATATAGTTAGGATCCTCTCAACTCCCTCCACCATTATTTTCCCTGAAATAAGCTTTTTTAAAATTCAAAATGTCCATCTTAAGATGCTTTATGTGTTTATTCATTCATTATATCACCATAGGGCACTTATGGAACTCTGGAAATACTTAATAGTTCGTATAGTATCTAATTATTAATGTTTCCATTCATACATTATTATGGCTTTTGCATAAATTTATACCTTTTAGTATTATTTTTTCAACCCTCCCATTTCTTTAAAAGATAGTTAGTAATTTTCAAAATAAGCACTTATGATATAACAAAAACTTGCTTCATTAGAGATGACTCATCAGAAGTCATTCATTTCCATGAAGCCTTCCCTGACCACTCAAGTTAAGTGTCTAAACTTTACATGGACTGATAGATAGTTCTATTTATACAACTCTTGTGGCAGATGTAGATTTAAAATTCTTTGAAGACAGGGGCCATATCTCATTGATCTCTATATCCCCTATAGAATCTAGTCAAATGTTTCTTGCTTGTTGAAGGAAAAACAAATCTAATAAGCAAATTGTCTCTATAGCTTTGAATTTATAAAATGAATTACTTCACAAAAATAAATGCCATAAAGGTCATAAAGCTAAAAAAATAAAAGATTGAATTTTATTTTCTTTTGTGGATTTAAGAGAAAATATTAGCTCTATACCCTTTCCCCTAACTTATTCCAACTGTGGGGGAGAATGCTGCTGCATCCAAGCTTTTAACATCTATATATTAAATGGAAATAAGTTGTCAACTGCATAATGGAAGTGAGTTCTAAGAGAATGGGCCCTACAACTCTCCCCATACATACAATTTCCTCTAATCACACAGAAATTCTTCAGAAAAATGAACTTTTTCATTTAGAAAGGTCATAGCTACCCCCACAAATGCCCTCAGCTTCTGGGCAGTACATGTAGCCTTTATAGACAGCATGGGAAAGTGGCCATTCTCTACCCTTTCCAGATGTGTAGTGATGCCACAATATTCTTAAAGATCTTTTATAGTGGTCTATTTCCCACATAAAGGGGTCAAAGAGGTTTATTCAAATCAATACAACTAAATTTAGAAAGTCATTTATTAAGCACCTCCTACGTGTAAAGAACTATGCTAGGTGCTAGGGACATAAATACAAAGATCAAACAAAAATCAAACAACTTCTGCTCTCAAGGAGCTTACATTCTACTTAGAGAACAAAGTAGATTCAGATAATCTAGGGTTTCCCGGGGTGGAGCTGGGGAAAAGAAACCATTCTGTACCTGTGTTAAAAAAAAAAGGCAAGGAAGTGACGGAACATCATGTTGGGGAAATCAGTTAGGACACTGAAATAGATAATGTATGAATAGAAAAGATGAAATCTGTTTGGAAAGACTGACATTTAATGCCCTTCACAATCTGGCTCTAGCCTGATGGGAATTTCCGTTTTAACCTACACTTTATATAGAAAGCTGCTACAGTGACTTTGGTAGAAAGTGAACTGGGCTTTAGGAACATCACTCTGGAAGCTCTCTGGAAGATGGACTGGAAAAGGGAGAGATGGTGTGCAGGGAGGACAAGTGGATGGAGATTTACAATAATTTAAGTGGGAGTTGGAGAGGGTGGTTGTATAAGTGGAGAGAAGAACAGATAAGAGAGATTATGGAGGCAGAACTGACAAGATCTGGCAAGAGGGGGAGAATAGAAAAAGTTGAGAAAGACTCAGGCTACAAAGTTGGGAAAGTAGAGGTATGGGTGTGCCCTTGACTAAAGTGAGAAATTAATAAATAATGAAGCCAGGCAACTGAAAAAAAATACACATTTAATATTAAGTATAATATTAAGTATGGGGGAATTCACAAAACTCTGAGAAAGATTATATAAATCTTTAATGTTAAGTCTACAATAAATATTATAACCATGAAGTCTCACAGACAAAAAGAAAGCCTTACAACCCAAAATGGAAGCTATTTCTAGACTGAATCTTTGTCATGTTGGCACCATAGTCTTCATGTATATCTCTTGAAAGACATTCTGGCTTCTATTTAATTGTCAACATTTTCAGAATTCAGTGATATCTTTCAGATGATATTATTGATAAAACACTTTCACTAGATGCAGGATCACTCTGGTTCCAAGTAAAAGAAAAAAAATTTTCTTCCTTAAAACATATTTTTAATTCCCAGAACAGTGTTGCTGATTGTGCAATTATTTCATAAGTCCTGTGGAATCAATGAAATCATCAGTGTATAGTCTTAAGCTCCCAGAAAGCCTGAAGGATTAAAAAAAAAATATTTGAAACCTGCAGTGTTTACTGGAAAGCTAAGATGGCTCAAGAGCAACTTCTATCTTGCCTTGTTGCCAAACACAGTGTAAAGGTTTGAATAAAATTGGATTATATGAAATCCTACTTCATTTAACTAGCGATTTGACTACACTGCATGAGTGTACCATCAACTTTAAAAACCACCGATTTCTTCACGGTATAAATTCCTTTGGACAGCTAAACTTGCTCTTTGGCTGTGAGAACCCAAACACTTTCTATAAGGCTGATTCAATACCAAAATCTTTTTAGACTTCAAAAATTCCTATTGTTCTCTAGGTATTGCATTCTAGACTAAGGCAACACTTTAATTCTGAATGCATATATTTGATCTGTCTATCGCTAGCTTAGCTAGTTCAAAAAGAAAAAAGAAACAAAAGCAGGGTGCTACTAATGAATCCAAGGGGTTGTATAAAGAGGGAAATTGGTTATGTGGCCAACTCCTGCACACATGTCCTTTCGCCAGCTAGTTTTCAAATGTCACTAGAAGGACCAGGCAAGATGGCATGAGAACTACCACTGCCAAATTTACTTCCTTCTTGGAAAAATACTATTAATGGCACTGTCTTTGAACTCCTGTGGAATTTTCTTGACAAATGGATAATGCTAATGCTATAGTATTATCGAAAACTTATTCCCTCTAGGGTAATTATGGAACAAAAATCAAAGTGAGTTTGGAAACAAGAGGGTTTTAAAAAGTGCTTGTCACTGTCACTTGAACCCAGAACAGAAGTATTGAAATGCACTTAATTTTTTTTAATTGCATGTTTGTTTTGGGAAATAGAAAGATAATTTTTTTAAAAGAAGATTTGGGGAATCATTAGTTTTATAGAGCAACTATCTCCATTCACCAAAAAATTAACTTGGCATGGTTCCAAAATTCTTCAGTGCAAATATAATAGCTTTAAGCTAAAAGAAATGTTATACATATTTTCCAGTGAATAGATATTTAAAAATAGACATGAAAGTACTACAAATTCACATATTTAAATAGCACCTCAATAATCATAGTACCTTGATGGTGTGCAAAATAAAATGATTCTGTTTCACAAAGGGATCAGGGAATATACATATTAGCCAAGACTAAAGTCATCTAATTGTGGAGAATTGTAAGGACATGATAGAAGATTTGTTGTCTTAATGGAAATAATCTGCTTCTTGGCTTTTGAGGCAACCTGCTTAAGTACAGCCTGTGTAGTGTTTTCATCATTAAACTCCAAACTATCTTTTACATTAGAGCAGTCTTCTGGGATTGCAATTTAAATGGAATTTCCACTCTAAAAATAAAATATACAAGGCATGTTCAGAAACCCCTTTTAAATTGGTTACATTTAAATAAGGATTGGACAGCATTGGAAGTAGAATTCTCAATAATTTTTTGCTGGTGTAAGTTTGCTTGGAGGACTCCATGGAGGAATTGATTCAGATGTATAAAGAACATGATGTTTCCTTTGTTTTCTCTCAATTTTTGCTTTTCTTTCTTTTTTCTCCTAAAAACAAAACAGAAGGCTGTAACTATTCTATAATGCTAACAACAATCACATTTATAAAGTGCTTTACAATTTCAAAGTACTTTATATATGTTATCTCCTTTGACCTACACAACGAGCTTGTGATGTACAGAATACAAATATTAGAATTTTCATTTTAAGATGAGGAAACAGAGCTTCAGAGACATTCAATGACAGAGACTTCTGCAAGGTCAACCAGATAATTAGTGGTCGAGCCAGGACTCACTTGGGTTGGCAAAATACATGAAATTAAACATGATAACTGTGAAACTTAATTTACTGCTCTACATACTAACTTACCACACCTGAATATTGCCAATTAGTGTGTTTATTTTTGTCAATCAATTTTACTAATAAGTTTTAAATTTACTTTTTATTCTAGGTGGGGAATAGGAGGGAAAGGTCTTTCTACATGTGTTTTAGGGTTGTTTTCTCTCTTTATAAAACAGAAATAATATATTATAATTCTGGAGAAACGTCCATTCACCTAGGTACAAGATAATTTTGCTGATGGAAAGACATTTTTAAGGTATATGTAAGGCAGAAATGGGAAGATCTTTCACCAAATAAAACTGTACTGAATGTAAAATATATAATAAGATGCAAATATTTGAAGAAAAACCATCAAACAGGTAAATCTAGATGGTTAATTAGATAAAAAAGAATATGTTTCATTTTGGTTATCAAAATTTCTCTTATATATCACATACATATCTGAAAAACTTCCATTTTACCTTTTCGTTTGATTAAATTATATATACAACTATATATCTACATATATTATATGCCTATCTATATGTTTTTCCCCTTTCCTGTTATTTTGAAATTTTATTTCATCTAGACAAAATGTTATTGCTAGCCTGTGTTTGCTTAAGCTGTGATCCAAATATGCTGCCAATACTGATCAAATTAACCACCCTCTTAACTATACTATGACACTAAAACAATGATCTCACTGGTACTTGGTAAGCTAAACAGTACCCTTCGGCGGTTTGAAAGAGCTAAGCCACTTCCTTGGGTGCCTAATTTATTTAAAGAAATGACAGATTCAGGAGAGGAAAAAACTACACAGAAGAAAACTGACTGTGTACATACATTAGGAGATGGTTATGAAGATTAAATATATAGGGGCAGCTAGATGCCTTGGAGTGGATTAAGCACCAGACCTGGAGACGGGAGGTGCTGAGTTCAAATCAGGCCTCAAGACACATCCTAGTTGTGCAGTCCTAGATGTTCCTGCTCGTCTGCCTTGGGGTCGATACAAAATATTGATTTTAAGATGGAAGGATTTAAAAATATGTATATTATAGGTGTATGATTTTAAAATGCTAACTGCAATTTCCTGAGGACATCTGTGATATAGTCTGTCATTCAATTCAATTTAACAAATATTTATGATGCGCCTGCTATGGGGCAAGGCCAGTTTGGATAGAGCCAAGTGGGATCAAAAAGGTCACTTGTAAAGAGCTGACAAACAAGTGCATTGTGTGGAAGTAGAGGCAGGAAGCTGGCAGTGAAAGAGAAGGCAGATGCTGAATGAGAGCAAGGCCAACACCAGTTTTTAAATTCTTACAGCAACACTAATACCAATAAAGTGTGCAAGATCTGGATGTGTTTGAAGGCAGAGAGGACAGAAGGAGGGAATCAAAGTCGGGGTAAGCTCCTGGAGAAGGCTGAGAGGGAAGGGCAGAGGCTGACCCAGAAGAATAGTGAGGGCTGGTGTAGGAGAGAGCCTGGAACAGAAATACAGTGAGGATTCTAGAGACTGATAGCAAGGTGAAACAAGGACGCAGATCTCATTAGATTTTGTTATCTGCCCTTGTGTCCTGTCTGCTAAATAGATTAAACTCAGTCTTCCCATGAAGCCAGGAAGGCTGACACCCAGGAAAGCAGAAGCAAGGCCCCTGAAGGCGAGGTGGTGTGTTGTGGGTGTTTTCCTGTTCTCTATTTTATCTCTCAGAAGTGCTTTACACCATCCCTGACCATTTCTTCTTTTGCTGTAATCTCTGACAAAAGGATGACCCTTCCTGCCAAGGCCAACCTTTCTAATTGTGTCCTCAGACTCTATCTTTTCTTGGAAAATACCCTTTTAATCATCACCTTTCTCTCATGTTCAGTCTCTTAATTCCTGGGAAGTGTAGCATGGCAAACTGCTGGACCTGGATTCAGGGAAACCTTAGTCTGTTTTCAGTAAGACTTATTAAACTGTGTGACTGGGAGCAAGTGAATTAACTGATTTTATTGAGCATCAGTTTCCTCATTGAAAAATGGGATAACAGCACTTATCTGACAAGGTTCTTCTGAGGAACAAATGAGATAAAAATGCGTACAAATCACTTAAAAAAACTTAAGGAACTTGGTAAATATCTAGCAATAATAATTATCATCTCATTCTTATCTTTTGTTGATGTTTAGTAGTATACAATTCTTTGTGACCCCATTTGGGGTTGTGTTGGCAAAGATATGTTTTTTTTTGTGGTTTGACATTTCCTTCTCTACCTCATTTGACAGATGAGGAAACTGAGGCAAAGAAGGTTAAGTGATTTGCCCAGGGTCATACAGCTACTGTGAGACCAGATTTGAACTTAGGAAGACTCCAGGCTGTGATTGGAAACACATTGGTATTTTATCTTCTAGAAGAACTAGAATAGGAAAGAATTCTCCTTATTCCCTTGTTCTTTATGTTGGGCTAATTATACTAACCCTATATACTGATCAACATTACAACATGCCTGACAGGCCTTCATAGATAAATAGCAGTCTCTAGGCATGCCCATTTCCTGCTGAATGTTACTCTGGATACTATCTCCTTATTGGCCTTTGCCTCACCCCCCAAAATGGATTATTGCAGAAGTTATTGTTTTTAGACTTGTCCCATTCTTCTCATTTTCACCATGGGGTTTTTGACAGAAATGGTGCTAGCACAAGTTATTCTACTATTTTTTTTTTATATTTAATGGTCTATAACTGAATTAAAGTTAGATTGTAAAGCTCTTCTACAGACTTGCTAAAAGCTTCCTTATTATTATCTCATTCTCATATTTTTGATGGGGTTCAAATAGTAGCAATTTTAAAACAAGTTGCTATTGTATTCTATTTAACTTCTGTAGATGATTATATAGATGGAAGAAATAACTGTTCTCTTTAGTTATGAGAACTGGGATATAAGCTCATCTGGATACTCAGTGAAAGCATCCCAAGGACAACCCTGGAAGCAGGCAGAACCACCACAATGATATGTACCTTGTCTTCTTCACACATAGTTTGGATTCTCCCACTATGTCTCTCTATTTTATAAGCTTTTCATTCAGCGTCATTTGAAGATTATGAATGTTCTGCATGGTGACATCTATTAAAAACCATTGTTTCTGAAGCTTTTCTCCATCAATGCTGTCTGAGGAGTT
Source organism: Monodelphis domestica (assembly GCF_027887165.1). Lineage (NCBI taxonomy): Eukaryota > Metazoa > Chordata > Mammalia > Didelphimorphia > Didelphidae > Monodelphis > Monodelphis domestica. Next base: position 191,023,180 of record NC_077232.1, read on the forward strand.
GTGGACAACGGTTTTGTCTGTATTAATATTTCAGATCTAGTCGAGCTTATTGGTTGAATTCTCCATGATGATGTGATATTTGCCTGGCTTCTACCACTTCCTTGCATGGTCTTCATTGATCAAGAAGCATTGGCAACCTTTCCAGAATCCCTTGTGGTACTGGCCCAGACTTGAGTTGCTATCACAAACCTCTGTTTCTGTAAACAAAAATGAATAACCCAGCCATCTGCTTGACACACGTCAGCATACTGGTTGAGTTCGTGTAGGTATCAAAAGAAAGAGGGCTTTCTGATCCTGCATTTGGATAGTAGTTGTTTCACAAGCTCTGCCTGGAGGTAAACCAGCGTCAGTTATAGTTTACAAATACACGATGGCATCTACAGTATTGTCAGTTTTTAATACCATTTGCTAAATTAAGGTATGCTTGTTCTAAGAGTTTTACTTGTTCATCATGTGCTCTAGAAATTCTCTTAACCTCTTTCTTCCATTTTGACAAAGAAGTATTAGTCTTTCTATAGCTGACTAGAGAATGATTAGCCTTGTGTTTTGTTAACACTGTATGTGATTATATATGAATATCTTTTAGACCTCTTGTCCATTTTATACTCCTTGACCACTTAATATCTATGTGATCTTGAATAAGTTATTTTATCCTTTAGTTCTAATAAGGCAAAGCAGAGCAACAGACAGTGTTCTGATCTGGAGTCAGGAAGACCTGAATTCAAATTTGATCTTACTTACTATCTGTGACTCTGGGAAAGTCATTTAACCTCTGACTACCTCAGTTTCCTCACTTGTGAAATGGGAATAATAATGGTACCCATTTCCTGTGGCTTATAAAATGGGTAAAATGGGATTTCTGCAAAACATAAAGTACTATATAACTTTTGGTCCCTATTATTGTTGTTCTATTGAGATAATCAATTGCTTTTCTGTAGGTCAATAGTTTTCTCAAGGCACTTCTGACATGATGGTACTTGCCACCTTTCCTTGAGAGTATTACTTGACAGCTTGACCTTCTTCCTATTATCTTATAGTGGTGACAACTGTATGTAAGAATTGAAATAGTTTTACATTTTCTTTCAAATACTATGGAACAATATTCACCTGTGATAGTTATGGCAAATAGCAGATTTTTCTGAGTTACTCTTTTTTTGGGTAAAGTCCTTTTACTTGTTCAATGCATGCTACCCTATGTAAAAAAAGGCTTTTCAAAATTCCATCTAAAAATAACATCTCCTCTTTAAAATAATTTGAGACAAAGACATTATTTTATAATATATTTTGTTATTAGGTAGAATTTTGAAATTTGCTCTAAGTAAAGATTTTAAATTACCTTAGGTTGTTCAATTTTTCCCTATTCAGATTTGTTACTTTTCCATCTTATTTACTATTGTTATTACAATTATCACTACCTAATTGCTTAGAGTAAGCCTAGATCTACCCATCCCTAAAAAATCTTCAGTCACCTCCCACAACTTCCTTAAATATATCAATCACCCTATGCTTTTCTCCTTCCCCTTCATTGGATAAATCAGTGGTATTAATTAAACTCAAACAGAAATTGGGCTCTAAACTGTATATAGGGTTAACTGCAGGTTCAGAAAACTATATATTAACAATATCTATGTTCTATTGTATTTATTCATTAAATATTTTTCAATCACATTTTAATAACTTCCTGGTGTTAGGGCATGTTTGATACCTGGTTTAAATCCTAGAAAAGTGTCCTTTTTGTTGCTTCCACTTCCTCATGTCCCATCTCAATCACTTGTAATGCTGCTTCTGACCCCTACCCTGTGAAGATGCTCTAATAATTTCTTAATTGACAAATATCATGGCTTTTCCCACGGTTCTTCTCCCTTCCCCTACCTCCTTCTGCATTCTTTCCTCATTATTGACCACTTCAGTTCTAAAAAATTTCTCTGCTTCAGTTTTTCACGATGCTGCTTTCATTGATGTAGCTCAGATTTGACTATTTCCTTCTCAGGCTCCTTTGCTGGAGCATCCATATCCTACCACTATCTGTGGCTGTCTCCTTAGGTACAATCCTTTTATCTTATTTCTCTTGGTCATTTTTATTGCTACTCACACATTCAACATTCCAGAAAACTCTCCTATATGTTTATGTTCCCTGAATTCAACATTTTCCAGGATCATTCAACAAGTTTTGGCACAAGTCTGTAAGGCATGCCCTCCTTACCTTAATATCTAGAGATATTTACCATCTTCAATCTTAAATCTTCTATGAGAAGTCTTTCCTAATCTCCTAAATCCTAAAATCCTCCACTTAAGAGTTGGAGGGGGTCTCAAGATGTCATTTAACACCCTCCTTTTATTTTATAGATGAAGAAACTGAGGGTAGGAATGGTTAAGGAACTTGCCCTAGGCCATATAGAATTAAAATTTGAACCCAAATCCCCTAACTCTAAATCTGGTGTTGCTACTTCTACACAATACAACTCATATACATATAAAGCATATTACTACAATTTGCTGGTCCTGGCTTAGATTTATAGGATTTTTCAAAAGAAAAACATTAAAAATATATATTTCCAGTATTTTTTATATTCAAAAGCTCTGATATATTCCCCAATGAAAACAAAACTATTCAAACTCCCTACATTTTTATTGCATAATGATATCTCAAGCTGTTTTTATGCAAGACAGAATAAACTGTAGGATAATAAAAAGGCATTTTGCTTCCACCATCTGGTCATTTTCAAGCGAACAATAGAGTAATGAAAATAGCAATACTATATAATTACAAATAGCTCTTTTAAAGGTAATGGATGAACTAATCAAATTTTCACATAAGAAAGACAATGTAATACAGTAGAAAAAGCAATGGATTTGCATTCAAAAGGTCTATATTTCAAACTCAGCTCTACTAATTCCTTTCAGTGTAACCCTGGGAAAATTATTTCTCTCTTTTGGATCTCACCCATAAAAAAAGAGAGTTGGACTTGATGCTCCATAAAGTCCTTTCAATATGTCATGACCATATTATTCTCAATGGCCTTTCTAGGACGACTCATTCTGGGTTTCTTCTCCATTCCTATAATAACATCTTTATATTTAATGGCACTTTCTCACCTTCTTAACTTCCAACTGGGGGAATTCCCCAAAACTCTTTAACAGGCTGTCAGCTCTGTTTCCTATATCACTCATTTTTTTTTAGGTGAACTCCTGATTTTTCACAGCTTCAAATATCATATGCAGATGACTCCTAAATCTACACTGTCCAACAAATAATCAATAAACATTTACTGTCACCTACTATGAGTCAGATATCTGTCAATCACTAGGGGTAAAAAAGGGGCAAAAGGCAGTTCTTGCCATCAAGGAGTTTAGAATATTATTCTGGAAACAGCAAGCAAACAAATACACATCTGTTAGAACAGTCTATATTCAGGATAAACAGGAAATATTTGAGAGGAAAAAACACCTCGATTAAGAGGGGATTAGGAAAGGCTTCTGGTAGAAGGTGTAATTTTAGTTGAGACTTAAAGCTATGGAGGTCAGAAGTCAAAGAGGAGGAAGCACAGCATTTCAGGAATAGGGAACTACCAAAAAAAAAATTCCTGGAACCAAGAGTGGAGTGTCTTATTTGTGGAAAAGCATGGAAGCTGGTGTAGTTAAACTGAAGAACATATGATAAGAGCGTAAGACTTAAAAGAAGAATGGAAAGGCAGGAAGAAGGCTTTGAATGGCAAACAGAACATTTCATATTAGATCCTGGGGGTGATAGGGAGGCATTGGAGTATATGTGGCATTGTTGGATCTGTGCTTTAGGAAGATCTTTCTTGTTCCTAATGGAGGATGGATTGAAGAGGACAGAGACTTGAGGCAGGAAGGTCCACCAGCAGGTTACTGCACTAATCCAGGTATGAAGTGATGAGGACAGAGCAGTGCCAGTATCATAGGAGAAAAGGAGGGTATATGAAAGATGTTGCAAAGGTGAAATGGACAGGCTTTGGCTCTATGTTGGATACAGAGGATAAAAGACAATGAGGATTCACAAAAAATTCCTAGATTCATAGAAATATGTGATCTAAGTGGGGACTGCGCAAAGGAAACTGAGAAGAAATGGTCAGGAGAACTATGTCCTGAAAACCTATAGAGAAGAGAACTGATCACCAGTGTCAAGGTTTCAAAGATATTGAGAAGAATAAGGTCTGGATTTGACAACTAAGCAATCTGATAACTTTGGAGAGAGCAATTTTGGTGGAATGATAAAGTCAGAAACCAGAAGGAAAGGGGTAAAGAAGAGAGTGAGAAGAAGACAGTGGAGGCCCCTATTGTAAACAGCTTTTTCAAGAAATTTAGTTACAAAGGCTGAAGAAATATAGGATGACAATTAGCAGATATGGAAGGATCAAAAAAAAGTTTTTCTTGGAATTAGGGAGATGTGAATATATTTGTAGACAATAAGGAATGAGCCAGTGTGAGAAAGAGATTATAACACCAGAGAGATATTAGCAAGCAGATGCAAGAAATGGAATTTTAAAGGAACTCTCAATCAATGAGAAGCAAGGAAGATTCCAACAGAATCTGAGGAGAAGGCAGTTGGGAAAACCAGCAGCTAAAGGAGAGACTTTTCTTCCTGCTGTCTGGGATGAAAGATCAACTGAGAGACAGGTTTGCTTTGGATTCCTGGCTATTCATTGACTCAATATTGAAAAAATTGGAGTTTAGCTCTGAAGAACCTTTTCAGTTTATCAACAATATCTCCTCATAGACAAAATAACTTTATTTTCCTGTATTGAACCCCATAGGAAATTAGGGAGACCTTGACTTCCCTTCTCTTCCCTCTCCCTCATTCCTTACTTCCCCTAAATTAATAATAAAACCCTTTTCAGATAAGAGCTACAATGTGAGATTAGTCCTTTGAAACTTTAAATAACTTACCATATTGAGAAGAGCTGTTAAGACCTCTGAAAACCCTTCCTTATCAATTACAAATTAAATGCTCCTAGAGGACTGAAAATCAAACCTAACAAGACAGAGCCAAGGAACCCTCCTGATGGACTCAACTTAAAAACGTATGCCCCCGAAAAAACCAGACTTCAAGAACACTAGGGTTTAAGGGGAAGGAAGAAGGAAGGTCCCAGGACCCCTCCCCTACCTAGAGCACTAAGCCTCCAGTGGCAGCTGGAACCTCTGAGTGGGCAAAGGTGCTGGTCTGGAGGGAGTACCCGGCGTGCAAAGCTGTGCCAGGCTCAGAGCGTTAAACACAGGTGGTGGGGAAGCAGTTAGAGAAGGAGCACAGAGCAGGTAGCCTAGTTGCAGCAGAGGAGACCCTCCATATTGCTCCCCCCTTCCAGGAGTTTTTGGCCTCAGGGCACATCCAGCCCAACCTAGCTGGACTTAATCCCATCAAAGCCTCCAGAGGGCAGGGAAGCTCAAGCTCCAACACCCCTCCCCCACAAACTGGGCTGAGAGTTTTGCTAACAAAGCTCCAAGAAGGAAGACTGACAGAAAAGTCCAAAACAAAAAAACAAACAAACAAACAAAAAATGAGAGGAGCAAGAGTACAGACAACTGCAGGGAGTAAAGAAGAAGAAGGGGTAAATATGAACAAACAACAGAAAAAAAAAAGAAATTACAAAAGCTTCTATACACGTAATGAACAAAGAACAAATGGAACAGAGAAGGAGGAGGGAACACCAAGAAATAAAACAGAAAACCCGGTGAATTGACTACAGGCTTTAGAAGAACTCAAAATACAATTCAAAACACAATTAAGAGAGGCTGAAGACAACTGAGAAAAGAACTGAAAAAGTAAGAAAAGTCATCTGGAAACAGAAAACAGTGTCTTGAAAGCCAAAATCAATCAATCAGCTTGAAAATAAGGCAAAAGAGATGAAAGATCAGAAGGTATAAAAAATAGACTCGAATACAGGACTACAATCCCCACAAGCCTTTGCTCCACTTCCCCAGAATGCCTTGTAATCTCACCTGGCCCAAGATTGAGAAGGTATTTAAGCTGATTGAAAGGTTTTTGAGGGTCTCTCTCTCTTGGCTTTTTTGGACTTCCATTTTGGAGCAGATGTGGCTTTTTTTCATAATGTAGGTGAGGTTGTGTCTAGGCCACGCTATGGCCTGGACACGTGTTTCTTATCCTGTATTTTCCTTAATCCTTAATCTTCAATAAACCTCTAAAAAATATAATACTCCTTGCAGAGAGAAATTAATTTCTACCTGCCTCAGTCTCCCCATATTTCCCTAAATTTTAATCTTTACAGTTGGTGTAACTACTTCGGGAGAAAAAAACTCTCAATCTTCTGATTTAATCTTTAATATCTAGTACCTAGAAATTATTATTTTTTTTTGAGCCATATCTCTCTGGCCAAGGTTTTTTACCCTTGCAAAGCTGCTGCTAGATCCAGACTTGTTGCGTTTGCTGCCCACCCCACCCCACCCAGCTCAGCCGCTTTTGCCTGCAGCCTGCAGCCCTGATCCTTCTCACCTGGTACCTGGTCCCGGCCTTGCCCACCCCCGCAGCCGCTCCTGCTCCTGGCCTCTCACCGGGCCACTGCCTGCCTGTTTCTGCGCCCCAGACCCATGATCGCGACACCAGCCGGCTCATCACCCAGATCCTTGGAGCAGATTCACTCATGGCTCAGGACTCATTGCGACCAGCTGGTAACAGTATTGGCCACGTGGGCGGAGGGGAGATAGGAGAGGGAAAGGAGAACGGGCAATTTTCCCTTAGGCTAAGCCTCCACGTGGATGGGGGTATTGGCCACAGGGGTATCAGAGCAGGGGAGAGACAGAAAAGAGAGACTAGAGAACAGAAACAGATCTTTTCAAACAGAAACCTAAAAAGCAATGGGTTTAAAAGGATACCTTTTGACTGTTCTGGTAATAGCATTAACTTCACCTGCCTGTCAGGGAGAAGATTTAACTAACTTTGAAGGGGAAAATGGGTGGCCCATCGAACTGGGAACCAGGCCCAGAGACAGGAGGTCTCTAGTTAAAATCTGGCCTCAGATGCTTCCCAGCTATGAGGCCCTGGACAGGTCCCTTGAACCCCATTGCCTAGCTCTTACTACTCTACCTTGGGACAATAGACATTTAAATGGATAATTAAAAACAAACAAACAAACAAAAAAAACCCACCCAAGGAACTTTAAAGACTAAAGGCTATATTTGGAGGCATTTCAGACTCCAATGATTTATAAAAATCTCTGTATTTCTATTGCATTTTTTGTTAAGGTTTAACTTTGTGATTTTAAGTTCAGATATTACTGGATTCAATATTATTCTACTTGAACTGAAGGTTGATTGAATTTATTTTGAATGTACTTAGTTTTGAAATTCTGTTGTTTTCCCCCTACAACTGTGTTGAACAAATATTATTGTGAATAAGCCCACATATGAAAAAACAGCCTTTTTCTATTTTGCTGAGGATAGATGGACTTCAGAACTGGTTATAATTGTATTAACAACTTTGGAAATTTTAATGTGCTAACTCAAATGATTTGATTTTAAGGGTTTTTTAAATATGATTTTTGGAATTTTTTTTTACAATCCGGTGATTTTTGCCAATTGTAGCTGAAGTGAAATACATTTTATAAACCCCAACCTTCCCACATTTCTAAATATGTGAATGGAAGTTGGGCAGTTAATCTCAGGGCATTTATATCCCTATAAGCCTCCAAAAAAGGAGCACCCCTTTATTTATACTCTTCAGCTCACTACTTTACTTGCACCAGAATGATATATAGATCTCTTGATTATGTTTTTAACCCAAGATGAGTTTTACTTTGTTTTAAAAAAATATGTTTAAATACCAAGGTTGAAAGATTGCTATGTCTGTAAAAATTGTGACAAATGTCCAATTCATAGGCTTTTAAATGTCATACAACTTATGTGAAATATGAAAATGTGTTTGTTTGCTATTGTAATTAATTGGGCTATTGAGAATTTGGGGGATTTTGGTAACTACATATTTGTACTACTGTATTTTTAAAAATGAAAAAAATTGTTAACCTTGTTCAATTCATTTGCCTTCTACTCACAGTGATCATGGCCAGATATTAAGAGGAAATGGATCTCATTTTTGGTGAGAAAGCCTTGCATTTTATATTAACTGACACAGAGTGTCAATGATTATAAGCTATATTTTTGAATTTTTAAAGCTCTTTTATTATTATATTTTTCTTGCATGTGCAATATATTTTTTCAGTTTTTTTTATTATTTTTTCTCTCCTTTTTATATTTGAAGCACATGTCACCAGCATTAAGATTTTCTTTAACTTTTTGACTTTTCAGTGCTACAAGTTTGAAATACAATTGCTAGTGCATGCCCTAAAAGGCTTGTGACTATAAAAACGATGCCACTAATTATTTAAATAAATTATGGGACTTTGCTTAATGATTCTGTCTGATAACAGGACAAGATATACACACAAGAGCCATTGCACAGAGCCAAAGAAAAGCCAATCTAGGATGGATTGATGCACTTCTAGGCCAATACAAAGGTCTTGAACCTAGTGTGAAGACTCGAGGTTACTATGTTTAACATGTGTTAAGACATAGGCTTTCCTTGTATCCACACTCACCCTGAAGATACTCACAGACAAGTATCCCCAAAACCTTGGCTCCTACTTGGCTTCTATAATCTGGTCCCTTTCTTTTCTGCCTCTCATAGTGTGATACCTTTCTGTAGTCCTGGCTACTGAGTGGGTAAATGCATCATTGCTTAGATCATTTTAATTGGGTCCTGATTGAAGGACCTTTTATAGATTTATTTTCTTTTACTTGGAATTTTTACACATAAGACTTTGATAGTCTATATTTTCATCCAGAAATTTTTCTTTTCTTTTTTTATTTGTCTGATGTCTTTTTAATATCTCTTGCCAATTGATTCATATACCTCATACCTCAGCCATGCATCCCTAACTGATTCTGTATCTTTCAATCACCCACAACACGGGGAAATGTAAAAAAATATTATTGTAAATTGCAAAGTTTAAATTCCTTTTGAGAAGAATTTTAGGTAAAGAAGATGCTACGTCTCTGAATCCAGAACTGAACTGTTGGAGAAGCCACTGTGAAGAAGCCTCCAGACCACAAGCTGCACAAGATCAAATTGAACTTTGAGTGTGGTTGATTGAACATTTATTTGTATGTATACTTTTATGCCAAAGGGGACTGCTCCCTAACTGCTTTTTGTCAATGCGTTCAGCAATTATTGATTTTATTCTTTTTTCTCTTAACCTCACATTATTGTAATCTTTTAAGTTTATTATGTTTTTATGGTCCTTTTGGGGAAAAATTTTTCCAAAAATGATCACACGGAGAAATGTAAAAAATAGACTCGAATGTAGGACTACAAACACCACGAGCCTTTGCTCCACTTCCCCAGAATGCCTTATAATCTCACCTGGCCCGAGATTGAGAAGGTATTTAAACTGATTGAAAGGCTTTTGAGGGTCTCTCTCTCTTGGCTTTTTTGGACTTCCATTTTGGAGCAGACGTGGCTTTTTTTCATAATGTAGGTGAGGTTGTGTCTAGGCCACGCTATGGCCTGGACACGTGTTTCTTATCCTGTATTTTCCTTAATCCTTAATCTTCAATAAACCTCTAAAAAATATAATACTCCTTGCGGGAGAAACTAATTTCTACCTGCCTCAGTCTCCCCATATTTCCCTAAATTTTAATCTTTACAAAGGAGAAGGATGACCAAAAAGCCAGAGATGAAATCTAGTCTTTAAAATCCAGAATACAACTAGAAGCAAGTGACTTTACAAGGCAGCAGGACACTATAAAACAAAATAAAAAGAATGAAAAAATTGTGGAAAATATGAAGCACCTCATTCGGAAAACAGAAGATTTAGAAAATCATTCCAGGAGAGACAACTTAAGATTCACTGGTCTACCAGACGACCATGACAAAAGAAAAATCCTGGATATCAAACTACAGGAAATTATTCAAGAAAACTGTCCCCATATTCTAGAACAAGAGGGAAAAGTAGAGACTGAATGAATCCACAGATCACCTTGTACACTTAATCCCCAACTGACAACACCCAGGAATGTTATAGCCAAATTCAAGAACTATCAGACCAAGGAAAAAAATATTACAAGCTGCTAAGAAGAATTCATTCAGACAGCATGGAACCATAGTGAGGATAACACAGGATCTGGCTGCATCCACACTGAAGGATCGAAAGGCATGGAATATGTATGATAAAGCAGAAAGCAAGGGAACTAGATCTGTAACCAAGAATCAACTACCTAGCAAAACTGACTATATTCTTATAGGGGAAAGTATGGTCATTTAACAAAATAGAAGAATTCCAAGCATTTATAAAGAAAACACTACACCTGAACAGAAAATTTGATGCCCAAGCAAAGAACTCAGGAGAATCATCAAAAGGTAATTAAGAAAGGGGGAAAAAAGAAAAACAAACAAAAAAAAACAACTTTTTTTTTAAGAGACCCAATAAGTTAAAATGATACATATCCTATAAGAAAAGAGGTCATTGGTAATTCTTAAAAATTGTTATCACCTGGGCAGTAGAATTACACTTAGAGAGAACAGTGACAAACTGTATAGGATGAAATGCCAAGACATAAATATGTATATAGATATATGTGTGCATAAATACATATATATATATATGTACATATATATATATATATATATATATATATATATATATATATATATATATATATATAACTAGAGCTTGAAAAAAGAGTTAATACTAAAAGAAATAGGAAAAGAAACAAAAGGGGGTAAATTTATGTCACAAAGAAGCTCCTGGTGGAAGGGGGGAGAACATCAATACACTGGAAGGGTAAAGAGGTTGGAGATAGGAAATACTCAATTCTTACATGTATTGAAATTGACTCAAAGAGGGAAGAACAGCAAATACATTGGGGCAGAGAACTGATTTGCGCCCTATAGGGAAGTAGAAGGGTAACAAATGGACTGGTGGGGAGGGAAGCAGTACAAGGGAGGGAGAGGGCGGGGGGGGGGGGAGGTTAGTATAAAAAGACTGTAAGATCAACTGAGAGAGGGACAGGAAGTGGGACTGGGGGGAAGGAGTACAAACCCTAGCCTTTCCTCTAACTTATTTAATGGTGTTATAGCTCCAACACCTCTCTGTTACCATAAATATCCTAATAGGAGTGTCTATTACACCAGTATACAGGAAAGAGTGAAAATAAATAATAAGAGTGGAAGTGACAGAAGGCATATGAATGAGTTAGGGAAGAGGAGAAAATAAGTTTCATGGTGAATGATCTCAAATTTTCCTGTACATAAGGAGGCAAGGTTCTTAGCTTGCATAGAGGAATGGGAAGCCAAGAAAGTTTTGAAAAGGAACGAAAAGTTTTAGAAGAGTTACTAGGAAATTGAGATAGTAATATAATACGGCTGATATAGAAGGATTGCTCACTCTAGGTGTTTTCAAATTCTTATTAGACTATATGAATATAAGGTGATTTTCAGGGAATGAAGACACCAGCAACTGTGGGGATGATTAAAGGCCTCCTGAATGTGGAAGCTCTTGTCCGAATCTTGCAGGAAGCTAAGAAGGGCACTCTGCAGATACAGAGGTCTCCAGGAGAAAGGGAAATGTGGTGTGTTAGAAAAGTAAGAGGATGAGTTTGCCTGCACACTGCAGTGCATAAAAAAGGAGGGAAAAGCAGGAAGGCTAGAAATGTAGGTTTGGGGCAGATTGTGAAGATCTTTAAATAGAAAGCAGAGGAATTTATACTTACAAATAAGAGGGAACAATTGGAGTTTATTGAATAAGGAAGTATCATTCTAGGAATATAAGTTAGGGATAGACTGGTTTCAGGGATTAGCTAAAAGAAGAGAATTTTGATACAAACATTGGGAGAGGATTCTGGGAAGGAGAAAGGAATTGTGGGAGTCTCAACTGACAATAACTGACTTTACTTCCTTCTTGGATTTCCACTGAATTGGAAGGAGGTTTTTACTCCCTGTCTGAATTTCCACCAAGCTGAAGGAGATTTTTGCTCTAAGAGATTTTCCCAAGATAGTCAAAATTTCAGGGAGAAATTTTTTTACTTCTTGGTAGAGAATTTATTTGGAGGAAACCATTTTTCCTGAGTCCAGAGATCATCTGCCAGTGGTCCTATCTGCCAGAAATCCTCTTGGGCTAAGGTAATCCAAACATTTTCATCTGGAATTTGGGTTACTTAATGCAACTTAACCCAGGTTTTTCCCTTTCATTTGTTAATCACTAGTGGGAAGAGCAGGATAGAGTCAAATGGCATGTTTTTTTTTTGTTTGTTTTGTTTTTTTTTAAGATGGAACAGGGAGTTGTAAGCAGGGCCCAGAGAAGAGAAAGAAGGTTCTCCTTAAGCAGAAGACATAGAAGTTGGTTGGAGTTGGTTTTAAGAGTGTTAGGGTTTTACCAATCAGTTTCCTTTATTCTCTTTATGAAATAAACTTTGTTTTTCATAAGTCAAGGGGTTTGTGCTTAACTGACCTTGAGAAGTTCCTAGGTGGGTTGTATCATCTCACATTCCTCTGGGACAGTTCCTCATTACACCTGGCTGAGTTAGCTAGGCTAGAGCTAGAGTATTTTTGAATTTTGGGGGACAATTGCCATCCACAGTCTCTTAGAATTCTGAGAGCAGTTTTGGCTGGGTTCAAGGAGCTCATAGAATCTTGGTGTGGCTGGCAGGGGGGCTGCACTCTGACTGGCAGGTAGCCATCTTAAATTGAATTCTGTGGCCAAGGTACTTAGGGAACATTCTACTGGAACTTTCCATTGCATAGTTGAACTGAGGGGAATACTGGAAGATACCATTTGCCTGTTTCTTCTCTCAGTTTCATTCTAATAACTGCTACTAAGTAGACTAGTAGGAGTAAACAGTAGTGTGACTGTTAGCAGCTCTATAATTATAGAGTAACAGCTGGTATCTTAAATACTTGTTATACAACAATTAAAAATGTTTTGGGGATACTATTTCTCCTCAATTCCATATACTTTTTTAGTACTACTGTCTGATTGGTTTTATGAATGTATGAGAGTAGAAATATCCCTTCTTTATACCAAAGCAAGTATAAGAAGGGGGTTATCCTATGTGATATCTGGAATTATAGCATGTGGTATGATATATGTACTAGTTAAAATATTAAAATATCTGATTAAAAGAAATAATTTTTTGGATTTCTTAGTTTTGGGATTGCTGTTGCTTTATAAGAAAAGTTGGATAAGATAGAGATTATTTGTGAACAGCTAAGAAAACTGACTGGTATGGCTGATGATTTAAAGGAACAGGAACCAGTGAAGCTTAAAGGGGCTGAAGAACAAGCTCTTACAAAACTAGAGCTAGAGGCTGAAACTTTAGAACAAAAACCAGTTATTCTCTGTCCTCTAGGTGATGCGTCTTATATAACTGCAGACCAGGGAATAGTACATTTTAAACAGCATAAGAATTTTACCTAGGGAGAATTGGAATCATTGAAGAAAAGGATCCCATAATATGAGGACAAGCCTATCCAGGTAATGATAAGAATCTACAATACCACATATCAAGATTTTGATTTGCTTCTTGATGAAATTTTAACCAGAAGGGGGAAACAGCAGCAGACTAATACTAACACTGATTGTTGGAATATAATGATCTTGAAATTATTTTGGTGAAGAATTATCAGCAACTAGGCATGGCAGGGGAGTCCCTATTGAAGATGATGAGGACTAACTCCAAGCGCCTAGACATGGTCAAAGTTTGAGCAACTGAGTCAAGATAAAGGGGAGACTCCAGGTAAGCTTCCTGAACAGGATTATTTACTATGGAGAACATTGGCTTGGTCTAGATCTGCTATCTGATGAGAATGTAAGTCATATCCAAAGGCAGTTTGTAAAAATGCCTGCCCTGTGGTAAAGACCTATTTCAGTAGTAACTGCCAAAATTGGTTTACCATAGGACTGGATGAGCTAAAGAGAACTGCAACTTACATCTATCTAACATGAGTTAGACAGACAAGAGGATAATAAGACCTCCGCTATAGAAGAACTGAGAAAGCAATTAAAAGAACCTAACAAAAAGATCCAGGAAAGTGAGATACAGCAAGTTAAGACTGTTGCAGCCTGCAGTCATACAGACCTCCAAGGCAGGAATACAATCTTAGACAGCCCAGGAAAAATCCTTCCAGATGCTTTTTGTGTAATCAAGTGGGGCACATGGTCAGAAAGTGTAGATATAGGGGACATTTTACTGTTCAAAACAGGGGAAACTGAGGCAATGTATATAATAATGGATATAGGCAACATTATAATGGAGTAAATAGGTTTAATAATGGATTTAACAGTTATGTACATACTGGTAATAATAATTGCTGTAATCATATATGTAGTAATGTTTCCCAGCAAGCACCAGATTTACAAAGCATATAAGATTTTATCCAGACAGGAGCACAGCCTAGATATTCCCAAGTGGCTGGAGGGAATACCCAAAAGGTAGATTTACAAAAGGGAGCTTGCTCAGCATGAAGGTGTGAAAAGGATTGTATGATTAAATTAAGTTTAGATAATGATTGTTGGAAAGAAATTGGTAACGATAATGAACTAAAAGAATGTAAAAATGATGTGATAATTAAATTAATGAAATAATTAATGTAAATAATGAAAATGATGAAATAATTAATGTAAATAATGAAGTAGATGAAATAACCAATGTAAATAATATAGAAAAAGAATGCAAAAAGTAATGATTTAATTGTAAATGTGAGCAATGGAAATGTAGAGGCCAATGGAAGGTAGAGTGAGTCACAAAAATCCTGGCAAAATGATAGTACTGGAGGACCAGAGGAAAATAAGAATGTAAGAATAAATGAGGAGGTGGAAGGTAATGGAAACTAGGGCTGCAGTTTCCTGATCCTGATGTGCTGGCTTCCATTACTCAAAAGCATTTTACAGTGGCACAGAGCCTCGTGCTACTCTGAAAGTAGGGGAACAGATTTATTAATGTCTTGTGGATACAGGGGCTTCTAAATCTGTTCTGTAAACATCTCCAGAAGATTGTAAGGCTTTGGGATCTATGGAGGTGTGTAGGAAAGGATTTCCTTTCCTTGACTAAATCCCTAGAATAGGATAGTATTAGATAGGATAAGATGGCTGAGTGTAGGTTGTTTATTATTTTGGGTAGAAATTTTAGTTTAGGAAATATGTAAGTATGTTAAGTGCACAGATGCCAAAATAGTGTTTTTAACACGACTTCGGTTTTGTGCAAAGGAGGGAATATAGGAAAGGATTTCTAGCAGGGCATAGCAATGTAGGCTGGCAGCCTGAGATCATGCAAGATCAAGATTCCACAGAGCTTGGCTGGGTCAGGATTCTAAGGCAGTTGGAAAGTCTCTCTCTCAAGCTACTCAGACTGGAAGGTGTGCCTAGTGGTCTCCCTGAAGAAACCAAATGAGGAGCTGCCAAGGACTTTTGGTGTATGAAATAATGTTGAGTGAGTGTTCCCTTTCACATTGGTGGACATTGTGAATGGTGAGGACGTTCTCCCTTTTTGGACCTTGTGAGGACACTACATCTTGATTCTGCTGTTTGAGCCAACCATCTGGAGTTTGTGAGAATCTGGTCCTGTGGACATTACTAACCCCTTGTAGTTTAGTTTTAGTTAAGGTTTATTTAGGTTTAATACCTGAGTGGGTTAATAGTAGTAGTACTTCCCTAAATCCTCTTCCAATTCCTTTTATCCTTTTAAAATTAAATATACCCCTGTTATTTATTTTATTAGTGTTACCTTCTGTTACCCTTCCCTGAAACCTTTCCCTAAAATCTTCCCTATAACAGGTTTTACTATAACAGGTGGTAGGAGTAACTGGAAGATCACAAAGAGTAAAGAAGTTGCAACCCCAAATAGTATCATTGGACCTTTTATCTGTAGAAAACTCTTTCTTGCTAATGCTAAATTCACCTATGAATTTACTTGGGAGAGATCTTTTATGTAAATTAAGAGCTACTATTCAATGTGTATCAACAGGGGATATAAATTTAGAACTTCCTGAAAGAGCTCTAGATCTTTTCCCAATGTTATTCTTAGATACAGTTGAAGCAGAAGGAGAAGAAAGAGGGAGAGTTTATCCTATACCTGATGATATACCAGAACAGGTATGGGCTTCTCATTCTACAAATGTTGGTCTATTAAAAGTTGCAACTCCAGTTAAAGTTAAGACCAAAGGAGGTCCTCTGCCCTATCATAGTCATTACTGGAACAAGGAATTATAATCCCAATATATTTTGGAGTTCAATACAACTATACTCCCAATAAAGAAACCAAAATTGGATGGAAATAGAAGAACTTGTTACAGATTTGTCCAAGATTTAAGGGCTATTAATGACTATGTGGTTAAGTCCCACCCAATTGTTTCAAGTTCAGCTACAATTATCTCATCAATACCAAGCAGTGCTAGATTTTTCACAGTGGTAGACTTTTGTTCCACTTTCTTTTCTATACCATTACACAAAGACTCACAAAGATACTTGCTTTCACCTGGCAGGGAAGAAGTTTCGGTTGGAGTAGTTTGCCTCAAGGGTTCTGTGAAAGCCCATCCCTATTTTCGCAAATCCTTAATAAAGATCTAGAGACAATCAGATTTAAAGACAACAAACTTGTTGATTTTGTAGATGACATACTTTTAGCTTCTCCCAGTGCTAAAATATATTTAAGGGATAGCAAATTTCTTTTGTGTGAGTTGTTGAAAGGGGACATAAAGTATCTAAGGCTAAACTTCAATTGTGCTTACTGAGAGTTGAGTATTTGGGATTTTTTTTATCGGGGGGTTCTAGAAGCATTTCCCAAAAATGTATTGCAGACATCCAGAAGCTAAGTGCTCCAAAGAATAAGAAACAACTAAGAGCCATACTGGGTACACAGTACCAGTACAATACACAGGTTTCTGCAGACAATAGATCCCTGGGTATGGTGAATTGACTAAAATACTTGCTGATTTAACAAGAGATACAGAACCTGAACCTCTCAAATTTTAGTCAGAATATCTACAGGCAATAACAAAACTTAAGAAAGCAATTCTATCTGCTCCAGCACTTATTATCCCAGATGATGAAAAACCTTTTGTGCTATTTGTTCATAAGTGAAAGGGGATAGCTTTAAGTATTCTTGCACAGACTTTAGGGTCAAATTATCACCCAATTGCATACTATCGTGCACAGTTAGATCCTATTGCAGCTGAGATAGCTCCATGCTTGTGTGGAGTGGCTGCTGCTGCATTGTTACTGCAAAAGTCTACAGTCTTAGTTCTTGGGTGCCCGTTGACAGTCTTTTGTCCACACCAAATGGAAGCCCTTATATTAAAATATTGCACTTGGGCTTTTTCGGACCAACATATAGCCAAATATGACAGTTCTTTTTGGGGATGAAAACATACAAATCAAGAGGTGTAGTGTTTTAAATCCAGCAACACTATTACCCGATTGCCAACAAATGTAGAGCCACTGCATTATTGTACTGAAGTAGCCTAATTAATAGAACATCCGAGGAAGGATTTGAAAGATACACCACTAGACAATCCTGACCTTGTACTTTATACAGGTGGTTCATCTTGCATGCAGAATGGTATCTGTTTTACAGGGGTCATAGTGGTCACTGAATTTGAGACATTGTGGTATGGTTCATTACCCAAGAATATGAGTGCACAAGGAGCAGAGTTAGTAGCTCTGAAATATGCCTGTATGTTATCTGAAGGCAAAAGGTCTAATAGCTATACAGATTCCCATTATACATTATCTGCCATGCAACTGGTTCTACCTGGAAACAGAAGCTTTATTACATCAGGGGGAAAGCAGATAGCTCATGTGGAGATTATCAGAGTTACTGGCTGCTATTACAAAACTAAAAGAATTGGCTGTAATACACTGCAGAAGTCATTCTTTTGGCAGAGATTCAGTTTCTCAAGGTAATCATTGTGCTGATATATCTACCTATTATGCTACACAAAAAACCTCAGCCTATATAATGAATTTATCAGTCATAGAATCTTAAGACCTTGAAAGAGCATACTTAGACTCATAAATTCAAACATGGCAGCATAATTTTGGAGCTAGAAAAGAGAATGGCATATGGGTATCATCAACTAGAAAGCAAATACTCCCAAAGACATTTTTCAATCATATTTACCAGGCTATTCATAATAAAGGCAATTTTGGGACACAGGCTTTGGTTGATACTGTAAAGAGAGTGTGGATAGCCCAAGGAATTACTACCGTGGCAAACAAGATCTGTTCCAGCTTATTCTATTGTCAGAAATTCAATCAGGGTATTTTTAAGAAAAGAAGTCTTTAAAAACTATTTTGCCAAATTATATAGCAATAAGTATGTCAATCTATGTGATATGGATGAATATTTACAAAAATATAAATTGTCACAGAAGAAGAAATAAAATACTTAAATAACCTCATATCAGAAAAAGAAATTGAACAAGCCATCAAAGAACTCCCTAAGAAAAAATTCCAAGGGTCTGATGGATTCACAAGTGAATTCTATCAAACATTCAAAGAACAACTAATCCCAAATACCATACAAACTATTTGACATAATAAGAAAAGAAGTTCTACAAAATTCCTTTTATGACACAAATACAGTATTGATTTTCAAAGCCAGGTAGATTGAAAAAAGAGAAAGAAAACTACAGACCAATCTCCTTAATGAAACATAGATGAAAAAATCTTAAATAGAATACTAGCAAAAAGACCCTAGCCAGTGATCATGAGGGTTATTCATTATGATATTGTAGGATTTATACCAGGAATGCAAGGATGGTTCCATATTAGGAAAACCATTCACATAATTGATCATATCAGCAAGTAAACCAACAAAATTCACATGATTATCTCAATAGATGCAAAAAAAAGCCTTTGACAAAATACAACACTCATTCATATTGAAAACACTAGAAAGTATAGGAATAGATGGGCCTTTTCTTGAGTACCAGTCAAAATTGATTTGGATAAAGTGGTCCATTTCACAGATAGCATTCTAAAACAAGTATATGAGAACTTGGAATGTCAGCAAAGTTTCATGTTCCATACCATCCACCAAGTTCAGGTCAAGTAGATAGAATTAATAGAGAAATAAAAACCATGACAGGGAAACTGTACCGAGATGCATCTGAAATGATTAGATATCTTTACCCCTTGTGTTATTCTATATCTGTACAAGACCAAGGACTGATATTCATGTGATACCATTTGAAATACTGTATGGTCATCTATAAGCAAAGCATTGTACAACTGCCTAAGCTTCGATGTTAGGGGACAACATCCAGATAGCATCCTATATAAGTGCCTTACAAGAAAGATTAAGAGAATTGCAAAATATGGGACTTTTAGTTCAGAATGGTCCTCTGGATCATTCATTATATAATAACAAGCCAGGTGACTCAGTTTACATAAAGAATTTTAATAAAACCTCAGCAACAGAACAATCATTTTAACTTTACCTTCCTCAATTAAAGTATTAGAAAAAGAGTCATAGTTCCATTGCTCTTATGTTAAAAAGGTTCCTAGAGTAGTAGAAGGAGAAGAAGGAAGAGATCCTGAAGAAGAAGATGGAGAGATAGCTGAGAGATTATCATCAGACAACTTGTCTACAGTCAAAAAGATCAGGGAAGAGGACCAGGGATCAGATGGAGAGGACAATGGATCAGACAAAAAGGACTGAAGAAAGAAGACATCCTGGAAGGATCACAGAGGAAGTACAGCATAGTGGACATTGAAAAGATTAATAGACTTTTACAGGAGGCTCTACTACAGAAAAGGACAATGGACTGATCTGTATTTGATTTGTAAGATTTTGGTAAGGTTTTGTATCATTTTGCACACAACACACGGTTCACTATAGATACATGCATCAGTACATATTACAGCTTTGGAAGAGAAAGAAGAAGATAGAAGATGAGAGACAACAAACGACATGGGAAGAGGAGTATTTGAAGATCTGGGGAGTATAGTTGCATCCAATATATACATTTAGGACACATTAGCTCTATGATGTCTTACCTGGATGAAATGTATTTGGGATATTTCACTCAGGTAACATCAGGACACATATAGGATTATATAGATTTTTTGTTTTGTTTTTATTTTTAGCATTATCAGAGGGTGGTGATTTTCTTACACAAACATGTACATACCTGTAACATACTTTGTGTGTGTATGTGTGTGTGTGTGTGTGTGTGTGTGTGTGTGTGTGTGTGTATATATTTGGAATCTTGATACAGGAATTGTATTATAGTTTAAATGTAGGGTGAGTATGTAAATAAATGTGTAAATATGTAGCTATAAATTTTGTATAAGTGAGTGTGTAAATACGTATGTATAACATGTAGTGTAAATTTTGTATAGGTATTGTAAATTTTGTGTAAATTTTTGTATATTCTTGTTTATTTCTTATATATTCTTGTATATTTATGTAAATTTGAGTGTGAATAGTTGTAAAAGTGAAAAAAATTTATATTTTTATATTCTGTATATAATTGTAAATTTGTACAGAAATAATTTTTCTACATTATCTGTAAAAATATGTATATAGTTAAAGGTTTCAAAGATACAACTTTTAAGATAAAATACTTAGTTTCCAGTTTAATTTCATAAGGTATATCATAGGGAAAAACTTTGTTTAGGAATTGTTTTAACTAAGAGTTATAAGATACATTTTGTATAAGTTTTTGCATGGTTAGGCAGATAGTTTTGTTTACTATAAAAGCATATGCTACATTGTGTTATCTGTAACTATCTTTGCAATTTTTTTATTGGGTTCAGTAGGTTGTTTTGCTATTGTTATTGCAACTTTTGTACTTGTTTTCTTTTATGTAATTGCTTATTGTAATTTTAAATTTAATTTTTAATTTAAATTTTATTTAATTTAATTTAAAATTTAATTTTAATTTAATTTAATTTAATTTAAATTTAAATATAAATCCCCTAATTCCTTAGTGTGAGGTAGCTGTTAGAAAGGCATAGATAGATAACTGTTGTGGGATTAGATAAGTAAAATAGAATGGGTTTAGAATAAGGAGGGATTTACATAGTGATGAGCATATGACAAATCTGTAGATTTGGTCAGATTCTCAGAGGGTGGAATGTAGGAATATAAATTAGGAATAGAATGATTTCAGGGATTAGTTAAAAGTAAGGAATTTTGATACAAGCCCTGGGAGAGGATTCTGGGAAGGAGAAAGGAACTGTGGGAGTCTGAACTGACAATAATTGACTTTACTTCCTTCTTGGATTTCCACTGAACTGGAAGGAGGTTTTGACTCTGCCTGAATTTCCACCAAGCTGAAGGAGGTTTTGCTCTGATTTTCCCAAGATAGTCAAAATTTCATGAAGAGATGTTTTACTTCTTGGTAGAGAATTTATTTGGAGGAAACCATTTTCCTTGATTCCAGAGATCTGCCAGAAATCCTCTTGGGCTAAGGTAATCCAAAGATTTTCATCTGGAATTTGGATTACTTAGTGGAGCCAAACTCAGGCTTTTACTTTTCTCTTATTAACCACTAGTGGGAAGATAGAATGCTCTCCTTAAGCAGGAGATATAGAAGTTGGATGGAGTTAAGTTTAAAGAGTATTAGAATTTTACCTACCAGTTTCCCTTATTCTCTTTATAAAATAAACTTTGTGTGTATAAGTCAAGGGGTTTGTGCTTAACTGGTTCTGGGAAGTTCCTAGGTGGGTTTTTATCACCTCACATACCTCTAGGACAGTTCCTCATTACACCATGACGTTAGATATATGCTCAGGAAAAAGACTTTGGAAGCTATGTGAAAGAGATGTGTAATGAGAAGAGGAAGAGTCCAATTAGAAGAAATAAAATTCTGAATATAAATATAAAATTCAGGTGAGAGAGAATGAAGGCCTGAATAAGAATGGTAGCTTTAAAAAGAGAGAGAAATGGGGGCAGATGCAAGAGATGTTGGGAAGAAACAAGATTTGGTAACTGAATATATAGTAAGAATAAGGATTTAAAGCAGAGAATGACCCCACTGTTGTAATCCTGTTGACTGGCATCCTGGATGCACCACGGTGTCAGAGGACCACAGTGGCATTGAATCAAAGGCACTGGGAGAGTAATGTACGAAGTAGGTTTGCAGGACAGTGAATAGACTAGCTTAGCAGTAGTATGTGTCTCTTTGATCAGAGTACTGGAAGATTAATCTCAAAAGGGTTTATTTTTCTGAGGCCTAATAATTTGAATCCCAAACTAAGGATCTTATACTTTTATTCAAAAGTAAATGGGAAGTCATTGTGAAATATGAAGAAGACAGTATAGTATCATTTTCTGGAATAAAATCTTTCTGGAATATAACCTAAAGGCTGAAGAGCCAGTTTTAAATTTTGTCAAAAAAATACAGATGGAAAAATCAAAATGATAGAGGAAGGTATACAGACCCATCTGATTTTTACCAAGTTACCTTAAAAAAAAATCAAATAATGCCTCAAAACAAATTTTGGAGCAGCATAACACACAAAAAGACTGGGTAAAGTAATTTTTCATCCTAAAACAACTTGGAAGTCTGACACAAGGGATCTAGTGTAGAGATGGAGTGCAGAGCATAGGTCTTGGGCACAACTGAAGCAACAGCCAAGGCTTCTGGACTCTCAGCCCCAGATGGTAAGGGGACACAGACAGACCAGAGGATAACTGCTGAGAAGGAGATGACAGGGGTCCCTCTGCTGGCTCTGGGTGCAAGACTTGTCACATTGTCAATCTGTAGAACTAGGTCACAGTTCTGGCACTGAGGGCAGGGTGAGGAGGATCAACAGTATACACCAGCACTTGCAGCCACAGAGGAGCAGGAGATCCTGGTCACAGTACCAAGAGATAAATAGAGTGCTTCAGGTTACTTAGAGACTAGAGCTAAGGCCAGGAGAGTATTAAAACACACATATCCTTACATTATACCATCTTGGAAGAACTGAAAGCAGATAGGTCCCCAGAGCCAGCACTGAAGGCAGCTGCACAAAGAACTCGAAGCTTGGAACAAGTGCTCTTTTCACCACAGTTATAGAGTTCAAGAGTTTAAGAGAAAAAGGCAGGACAATGAGTAAACAACAAGAAACAATACAGAAAGTTATTTTGATGATGGGGTAGTCTCAAACTCAGAAGACAGCAAAGTCAATACTGCTGCATTTTAAAGCCTCCAAGAAAAATATGAATTGTTCTCATGCCTCAAAAAAATGGAGGATCTCAAAAAGGATTTTCAAAATCAAATAAGAGAGATACAACAAAAACTGGACAAAAATGAGCGTGACACAGGAAAACCATGAAAAAAAAAGTGTCAATACCTTGGTAAAGGAAGCACAAAAAAATACTGAAGAAATCCATACCTTAAAAAACAGACCTGGCCAATTAGTAAAAGAGGCACAAAAATCCAAATAAAAGAAGAACTCCTTAATAAGCAGAACTGGTCGAATGGAAAAAAGAATATATGTGTATATATATATACACATATATATATATATATATATATATATATATATGTATATATATATATATATATATATATATATATACACACACATTTTTCCCACCCCAAAAAAAACTTCTTGAAAAACAGACTTGACCCTTTGGGAAAAGAGACACAAACATTCACTGAAGAAAAGAACCCTTTACAAAGTAGAATCGGCCAAATAGAAAAGGAAATACAAAAGTTCACGTAAGAAAATCATACCTTAAAATGTAGAATTAGGTAAGTAGAAACTAATGACTCCATGAGACATAAAGAAACAATCAAAGCTTGAAAAATAGAAGAATATGTGAAATGTCTCATGGGAAAAACAACTAAACTAGAGAATAAATCCAGGTGAGAGAATATAAGAATTATTGGACTACCTGAAAGTTATGATAAAAGAAAAGAGCTTGGATGTCAGCTTTCAAGAAATCATCAAAGAAAACTACCCTGACATTCTAGAACCAGAGGACAAAATAGGAATTTAAAGAATCCACACACCTACTGAAAGAGATCTAAAAATGATAGCTCTCAGGAATATGAGAGTCAAATTCTGAAACTCCAAGGTCAAGGAAAAAATACTGCAAACAGCCAAAAAGAAACAATTCAAATATCATGAAGCCACTGATAGCCCAAGATTTAGCAGCTTTTACAACATTAAAGATAAGAGGACCTGTAATATAATACTCCAGAGGGCAAAGGAGCTAGGGCTTCAGCCAAGAATCACTTACCCAGCAAAACTGAAAAAAAAATCTTTCAGGGGACAAAAATAGGAATTCAATGAAATAAAGAACTTTCAAACATTCCTGATGAAAAGACCAGAGCTGAATGGAAAATTTTTGCTCTCAAACAAAAGACTCAAAAGAATCATAAAAAGGTAAACAGGAGAGAGAAATCAAGACATTCAATAATTTCATATTCTGTATATCCCCCCTACATGGGGAGACAATTCTTGTAATGCCAAAAAGCTGTCACTATTAGAGCAGTTAGAAGTATATAAAGAGAGGTGAGGGTGTAAGTTGAATGTGATGGGATGATCTAAAAAATTAAATTAAGGCATGATAAAGAGGAATGCATTGGGAGGAGGGGGAAGAGAAAAATAAAATGGGGCAAATTATTGCACATAAAAGAGGAGTGAAAGAGTGTTCACAGTGGAGGGGAAAATAGGAAAGATGGAGAGGAGAGCATGTGAACCCTACTCTCATCAGAATTGGTTCAAAGAGAAAAGAACATACATGATCAACTGGGTATAGAAAGTTCTTATCCTATAACAAAATAGGAGGGGAAAAGTAGAAGAAAAAGGGTTGGGGCTGATAGAAAAGAGAAAACTGGGGAAGGGGATGGTCAGAAACTAAACAGGAGTTAATAGGATGGAAAGGAATGAACAGTAATCATAATGGGGCAAAACTTTTTTTACAAATCTCTATAAGAAAGCACTCATTTCTCAAATACACATAGAGAAATGAGTTGAATATAAAAGAATACAAGTCATTCCCCAGTTGATAAATGGTAAAAAGATAGGAACAGGAAGTTCTCAGACAAAGTAATTAAAGCTTTCTATAGTTAGGCAAAGAATGCTCTAAATCACTACTATTTAGAGAAATGCAAATTAAAACAACTCTGAGGTACCACCTCACACCTACCAGATTGATTATTATGACAGAAAAGGAAAATAACAAAACTTGGAGGGGATGTGGGAAAGCTGGGACAAGAATGCATTATTGCAGGAGTTGTGAACTGATTCATTCCCTCAGGAGAACAATTTTGGACCTATGCCCAAAAGGTCTATTATAAAATAGTTCATACCCTTTGAACCAGCAATACCATTAGTAGGTTTAGATCCCAAAGAGATTAAAAAAAGTGGGGGGGGGGGGAAGAGAAGAACCAATATGGACAAAAATATTTAAAGCAGCTCTTTTTAGGGGGGCAACGATTTGGAAAGTGAATGATACCCATCAATTGGGGAATGGCTGAGTAAGTCATAGTATATCACTGTAATGGAATACTATTGTGCTGTAAGAAATGACAAGGAGGAAGAACTCAGGAAAACTTGGAAATACATGAACTAAAGCAAAGTGAAATAAGCAGAACCAGGAAAACACTGTACAGTGGCAGGAATATTGTATAATAACTGTGAATAACAGCTATTCTCAGTAGTACAGTGATCCAAAACTGCCCCAAAGGACTCAAGATAAAAAATGCCATCTACTCCCAGAGAAAAAGAATTGAGTCTCAATCCAGATCAAAGCCAACTTTTTTCACTTTCTTAATTCTTAATTTTTTTTCTATTTGAGTTTCCTTCCATAAAAAGTTTAATATGAAAACCTGTTTTACACAATTGCACATATAAAATCTATATGAGATTGCTTATTGTCTCAAGGAGGGGGTAAGGAAAGAGAGAGATAATGTGGGACTCAATATTCTTTGAAAAATGTTGGAAAATATTTTACATGTAATTGAAGAAAAATAAATTTTGGATAAAAGAAAAAAGACAACAGATAAAATATATTGAAATTGTTAGTGGGATTTTAAAACTGATTAGATTTGTTGATAAGAGGTATGAAATACATTTTAAAATGACTGTGGCTAAGTGATAGCAAAGGTGGTAGCTACTATTCACAGAAAGAGAAAATTATTTAGGAAATAGAAATAGGAAGGATGTTAATTTTAGTTTTAGACATTTATATTGATATGATGGAAAATAGAGAAAGAAATGGTTGAAATGGGCCTAAAACACTCTCATTTTCATTAATTATTCTTACCCTCCCACAAATCTTCAATCTTCTCTCTACACAAGATTCTCTATAGGTTCTTCTTCCCCCTCTACCTACAAATAGGCGAAAATGTCCCTTATTCTAAAACATTCTTCCTAAATTCATCAAGCTGACATCATCTTTCAAATTGAACTTCCCTATAAATGGTCTACAAGAGTCTACACTTGCTGGCTACAATCCTCACAACCCACTCAGTTGTCAATCCTTTGAAAGTCGGCTTGTCAGCCCTCAACTTGAATTGCTCTTTTTCAAAGTTAACAACTTTCCAAGTCAAAAAACCCACTGCCTTTTCCCATATACTTATCCATCTCAATATCCCTTCATCATCTGATACCTAATCCCAATCAAGTTGAAACTGTTTACTTGGTTTCCTTTACACTTTCCTGAGCCTTACTCCAGATTGAAAGACAGTGTCCAATTAGGGTTAATATTATTGCTAATAGTAAAGGAGATCCAACATTGGATTTGCAAAGAAACTAAATTCAAATCCTGCCTTTGGTTTACTTACATGTGCCTGTGAGCACATCACTTCCCTGTTTTTCTCTATAAAACAAAAAGGCATTATGATCTCTAAGATCTCTTCCAGCTCTACACATTCTTTCTATTACACCCATTCCTTATACCATAAAAAAAAAATAAACTAAAAACTCTCTATTCCTTGGCTTCAACTAACTTAGTTTCAACTTTTGTGCAAATACTCCCAGAATCCATAATCTTACGTCCAGCCTCTCTTCCTAAACTTGTCTAACCTATCTTTTCTTGCTTTCTGGACATCTGTACCTTGATGTCCTGTCAGCACCTTAACTCAACATATCTTAAGCTAAAATGTATCTTTGTCTTCAGTCATTCTGCTTCAGATTTTCTGGGTTTCTATTAATGTTATTACCATTGCCATCATCCTGATCACCTAAACTCAAAATCTTTTATTAATCCTTGATTTCCTGTTCTAGCCTCTCACTTATTAAATAATTCAATTTTCTTAGCACACAAAGAAGGTTGTGATCTGGCACCAACTTACCTTTCTATTTTCCTGCCCTACTGCTTTCCTACTTGCCAAACAAACTGGACTCACCTTGTGGATTGTACCTTTGCTCACACTAGTCCTTCAATCTGAATTCCCATTCTCTATTATCTGTCAAAAGTCTACCTATCTTTCAAATCCTAGTTCAAATATCAGCAATCTGTGTTGATGCAAGTCCTGAGCCCAGCGACCATACTGTACATTACTCATTATTGTATCCCCTGCAGGACCTAAGATTATATGTTGTAATGTAACTCTTTGTGTTTTCTTCTCTTTCATCTCTAATTTTCTGAAAATACTTAGCCTGGATTGTTCTTTTTGGCTCCAATATACTCTATCTTGTATTCATATTATCTTTGTAGATGTCAGTCCACTTCTTCCCTACCCTTCTCTCAGATTGAATGAAAGCTCACTGAAGGCAGGGATCATATCAATTAAAAACAATTATTTTATGCCTAGCACTGTGCACAAGCACAGTCAAGTGCTTAATAAATGTTTTGTAGAACGACAGGCAATCAAAACTTATTAAACAAAACTATACATTCCAAAATAAAAATACAATGGTAGAAAAATAAGAGGCTTATTAATAAATTTACTTGCTTATTAACTTGACTCATATGTGATCATTACAATTATTAAGTTTTAAGAATATGCTTTTTAAATAAAACAAGAGTATTGAGGAATACATACCAGCCATTTTTCATATTCATTCACAGCCAATCTATCTTTATCTTCTTTTTGAACCTTTTTAATTTCTTGTCTTTTCCTTTCATTTGTTTTCTCTTTCATCTTCTGCCTGATGAGAAAGTCCTTTTGCTCATGCCTATTATAGAAGAATGAAATATTACAAGAATACACGAATTTCCAAAATTCACTTTTACTTGCTTTTCATGTGCCTTGTCAAATTTTCAGCTGATATATAGAGAAATGGATAGATATAGTATATGCATACTATATAAATAAATGAAATTGTTTGAAATTGGGAATTTATAACATAATTAAAATTCTGTAGTAATAACATATCATTTTTATTGTATTTTATGGGTTATAAAATGTTTTCTTCAAAACTACCCTGTGTAGGTATTAGATATTGCAAGAATTAATAGCCTCATCTTTCCAATGAAGAAAGTTAAATCTGTGAGAGATGAATTAGCCTAAGACCAGAGACAAAGCAGACCTCCCAGCTAGTGTTCATACCCAAAACACCTAACTCTAAATGTAATGTTCTTGACATTACATGATATTATGTCTATTTACTTCCTAAAGGTTTTAAAACTATCTTTTCATTAAGGACCCCTTTCTGATGCTGTATTGCATCATGGGATGCCTGAAGCTCTCAAAAGCTACACTAGAAGGGAAGCTCTTTTATATGAGCAGTGCAGAGGCCTGGGCAGGGTGCCGGAAAGAAAGACCTGTAGAAGTCAGAGGACCTGGGTTTGAATTTCAGCTGGTTACTTGCTACCTGTTTGACCTGAAGCAAATCACTTAACTAAGTTTCCTCATTTATCAGATGAAAGGGTTGGATAAAAAGACCTACAAGTTTCCTTGTAACTCTCTGTTTGGTTTAATTTATGATCTATGAGAAGAGCTAGATAAATATGAAGACAATCCTTACTAGATTGGTTTTATTGTGATTCATTTTTTGCCTTAGTAACCCTTGAAGGTCATCTACAAAATGAAAGAGGACTTTGCAATCCACATCAATGGAGGAAGTACTCAATGAAAAAAATCAGACCTCTGAAATATTATTTTAAATTATTAAAACATTTAATCATTGACTTTACCATCGTTCAACTGCTGATAAATTGTCTTTAATCTTTTCAGCAAAATATTCTTCCTCTTTCTTTTTCTTTGCTCTTTCAAATTCTTTCTCCTTTTTGTTTTTCTCTTTGAGGTATTCCAATTTTTTCTCTTTCCATTTTTCAAAAGCCTAAAAAAATTAAAAATATTTCCTTACTCTTTAACATGACATGGCTTGTCTTTTCTTATTCTTTATTTTCCAAAATTTATTCTATTTGCTAAAATATTATTGTTGTATAAGAACAAGTTTTAGTAATTGGTTTTCATAAAATCCAACAAAACTGAAATCTCATGAGAGCTAATCAGATTTTTTCATTACTTTTTGTGCTTCTCCTTTCTTCTCGGCATTCTCCTCTTCAATTTTCTTCAATTTTTTCGCCTCAAGTTTCTTTTTGGCAGCCATTTTCCTTGCTTCCTTTTCTTTCATGGCTTTCCATGCTTCAAAAGAGGCTGATGCTTCTTCTTTCTTGACTCCTTTCTTTTTTTTTTGGAGGGAAGAGACAGAGAAGAGGTGGTAGGGTAAGATAAACATATATATTATATGACTTTTATAATTTGTCATACTTAGAAGTATTTTAAAGTTTAATAAAGATGTTTTGTTTTACCAGTTACATGTAATAATAATTTTCCATATAAGTTTTCTGAAGTTGTATGGTCTAAATTGTAAACGTCTCCTGCCTCCCCCCCACCCTTTTCCAGAGATTGCAAGCAATCTGATCTGGGTTATACATGCACCATCATGAAAAACAAGAAGTTATTTTTTTTAATAAGGAATTAATAAGAAATTTATTTAAAATGACTGGCAAGTCAATTACTAGAGAAGTGATCTGTATGTTTTGCAGCTTGACACACATATATAGTGTAAATGAATATTATATTTTATTATAGTTTATATGTAGCATAAATAAAACAGCATAAATGTTCCAAAGATCAAATTGCATTTGATCTCAATTACAGCAACTCTGAATTTCTGTTGAAATAAAAAATAGCATACTAAATAATACTTGGAAATGTTGAATTAATAATAAAAGTGCTGAGTGAGTATAGTTTATAGCAATGGAAATATACCAATGTAAATATGTATAATGGAGGTGGGGAGAGCAAGAGTATATATTATATGCAAATTTATTACTAAAAAGGTGTCTAGGTAGTCCAAGTGACGAAGTTATTTAGCTATGCTGATAAATAGCTAGGTAAATAGATACAAAAAGTGATCTTACTTCCTTTATATAGTTTATTTTTACCTTTAGTTGTTTTTCTATTTGCTGTACTATATTGGGAGTATTTTAACACCATGCTTATCATAATTGAATGCTAAATTATTGGTCACAAAATAGGGTCCAAAGAAATGGAGAAAATTAAAATTTGTGTAATTTGGTACAGATTTTGAAATATGTGTGGGGCATTTAAATGGAAGTGATTTCCTAAGAAGTATCAAAATACAATCTAATATTTAGTACTACATTCATTTTCCCAATTTGGTTAACCATGAGATCAAAGTAACGCATACCAGTCATAGGAAGATTATATTAAGTTTCCTGGACTGGTTTGTCTCCTGAATGTCCTGTGTCTGTGGTCAGTTTTTACAGGGACTTAGCCCATTTTGTAATGCTACTCTCTTTGCCTGGATCCTGGTTCATTACACCCTGAATTCCTTGTGCTGGACCTTTTCTAGTCACACTGGAATTTGCTAGTAGGTTGCCTAACCCAATGATGTCAAAAATTGCTCCTTTGCATTTCCTGACCTCTTTCTCTGCCCTACCATTGTTAACTCCCTTCCCTGATCTTGTCTCTTAATGATTTCTGCCCTAATTCTGATTTCTTTCTTTGTTCTGATCTATAATATGTTTGAGTGTGTTCCAACTGTAGTTTTATCTCTTCATTTCCCAAGTTCACACAATCCTGACCTTGACCTGGCTTCGAGAAGCTAACCTCAGCTTGGAAATTCCCTCTACACCTTACCCTGATCTCCTAATCCTAATTTCAGGCCTGCCTAGATGTTCTTGATCTTAAATAGAAAAAAAACGCAAGACCCATTAATTTGTTATCTTATTGTGGTCTTGAATTTGTCTTAATGAAGCACCTAACAACTCTTTGACCGTAATCCTTATTCAGGTGCTCCACTCTATTAGAGTTATATTCCATGAAGGAAAGATAGTAGGTGAAACTTTCTAGAGTTGAATACCAAGCCTAAATTCAACCAATTTGCAGTTATTTTCAGTGTGCCAGTCTTCTTGAATAACTTTATTAGAAGTCATAAACAATCAATGTGGGTCAAAATTTTAAGAGTATAAATCTGGCCTAGACTTGCCTTTTCAAAGGCAACTCTACAGAATACTGGGTGCTCTTTCTCTCTCTCTTTACTTACACACACACACACACACACACACACACACACACACACACACACACACACACACGTATATGTATATATGTATATGAAATAGTTCTGTTGTTTATAACTTTAGGCATAGTTCCAGAGGAAGTCCAGAAGCCCTGAGGTGTTTTAATGAAACAAACACTAAACTTTAATCATTTGATCTTAGTGATAAACCTCTTTTATGACATCCAAAACATAGTGAAAATTGTTATTAAATGATTTAAAATTAAAGTGGCTGATTTTATTCTGAGAATGAATATTTTCAAAGATAACATCACAAAGTTATTTAAGACATCAATAAACATGAATGTAAAAAGTTGTGCTTTTATCCATTGCTTATGCATAAAACTACATAATTTTCATAAGTTCATTTAATCATTATTAATTAAAATGTACATTCACATCATTTCTTTCATTATACATTTTCCAAATACCTGTTCATTTTGTATTTTTAAATTTTCAGCTTCATTCTTTTTAACTCTTTGAAGTTCTTGAAAACATAAATTTTTCTTCACAAGCCAATCCTATAAAAGCAAGGGAAAAAAAAACTATACAGTTCAGTTTCCCCAAAGAATATGACTTTTTAAATCAGCATATTTTGAAATAATTTGAATTTTAGCATTTTAGTTTTTACACATGTATTACCAACTACTTAAACATACTATATGTATAGATTATAATTATATCTGAAAGCATGATGGTCAGTGTTTAAACACTCTACAATGTCACTTCAAATGAACATACCCACTGTACTAAGATGATAATCAATATCAAAGGTTCTTAACCTGGGATCCAAAGATGGCTTATTCCTCAGTGTCTATAAACTTGAATGGGAAAAGAATTACAGTTTTGTCTCAATTTGTTTCATTTGCAATACTATGTATTTAAAAATATTATTCTGAGAAAGGGTCCCCCCCCAACCTTTACTATGACTGTCAAAGGAGTTCATAACACAAAAAGATTAAGAACTCTAGTCTATGTAATTTATTTAGAGGAATGTTTTAGTTTGTGCTACCAAAAATAGGTAGTAACTAAGAACAAATTTTCCTGCCTTTCTTTCTTATAAACAGGAGGAATTCACTGTCAATTTGTTTAACTAAATTGTAATCAAATTTGATCTCTGAAATCCCAATGGTTCCCTAAAGTATGGAAAGCTCTATACCAAAAAGCTGACAACGTTTGTTAGAATTCATTTTTCTTTAAAAAACGAGAAACTTTAATTTAGAATATACTGTTGGAAAAACTATGTATATTCTGTATATGATGCAAATTATGAAGGTACATGAAGACTGCATACAGCAATAATCTATCCCTTTATTATTAAAATGTGGTATATTCTTATGTATTTTTTGGTTCTTCTTGATACACCTCTTCCCTTCTCTAGCCACTTAGTGTCACTCTAAAAATTAATCATCATTTCAGTTTGTCTTCCAGCTACTAAATATTCTGGCTGCTGGTAAATATTCTAGCTGCTGATCAGCTGTGAATGGAAATCTTTTCTGAATAAATTAACAAATTTTCTTGGCAAATTAATTTTGTGTTCTGAAAAACTAAATAATTTGATGTCCATTATCATCATCCTTATTATTATTTTACCTGATATACAGCTGCCCGTATGGAATCCGCTTTGTCAAGCTCTAGATTATGTTTCTGTGAAGGTTTCTGGTCCAAGATCTTTAAAGTTCCCAGGTACTGGGAAGATGTAGTTGTAGGCTGAGTTTTTTTCCTAGAAGGAGATTTTTCTAAGAATTCAAATGTCACCAATTTTAAAAGATCCAAGTAGATCAAGATAAAGCTATCCAAAATTCTGGTTTATGGCATGTCAGAATTTGTATCTATTGCTGTTAGTGAAAATGAAATGTTTTGCATAAAAAAACTAATTAAGATGTTAAACTTGTTTAAGATAGCTTTATTTGACTCGTGCAATCAAAATTTAGCTTAACAAAATGAACAAAGCAAATTTAAAGCTAGGTAGGTAATTAATAAGACTTCCAATTTTGCAGAATTGAGAAATTTAGCACTTCTTGTCCAGTGCTTTTCCTCTTTTAATTATTTCCTGTTTATCCTGTATATACTCACTTGGTATGTATTTATTTGCATGTTGTTTCCTCCATTAGATTGTAAGTTCCTTGAGGGTAAGGGCTATAATTTGCCTCTTTTTGTATCCCCCAGCACTTGGCATAATGTCTGACATGTAGTATGTACTTAATAAATGCTGATTGATCAATTGCATAACCAAATGTATGTCATGAAAATTTGGAATCACATTGGCTAGATTGACAGATAATGTTTATTAATAAAATGAATTGTTCAGATTAGCATGGCAGAATAGATATCAAGAGTGTTGTGTTCAAATCTCACCTATGCAATTTAATTATTGCCCTGGGCACATCACTTATACCCTTTTTACATGCCTCAAACAACTTCTTAGAATGTATCTACAAAAGATATAGATTGCAATTAGTTGGAAAGCATTCTCATACCAAAGGGTCTTCTTGCTGAAAAAATAATAGATTCTTTGCCCTTTTTTTTATACAATGAATTTACTGTGCATAGTTTAAATATGAATTTGTTCATTGAGGGAGAATTGAGAGGAACTTTAACTTATTAATATTTTAAGAAGAAATAAAAAATGGTTATCTTTCCTTTGTTAATATTGATCATTTTTCCCACGATTTCTTTATATAGGAATGCTGATTATTCTTGCTATTCTGATGATGATTAAAGTTCAAAATCTCACTTCTGTGGCTACTGGATGACAGAAATATTTGTATATGATTTCTTTAAATGAGAAAAATTTGTATGTACACATACACAGCAAAGCAAATTATGACAAATGTTAAGAAGAAAGGCTAAGACCAGCTTATAAGCTTATAAGCTTATAAGCTAAAACTTTTGTTATCCTTGAAGTCATTAAAGTTCTAAGGACCTTTATCTTTAGTTCTGAATTCTTCCTATAAATTTATTTACTATAGGAACTTTTCCAGAAATATAAAAGACTCTTAACCTGCAAGAAGTTGATATCCTATAACATACTGAGGAGTGAAAGATCTTTTGTTAGGACAAAATGAACAGTAAATATGGAGTTATGCAATTTCTAGACATAAAAGAAATTCTTCTGATCTTGGAAAGGAAAAACACTTTCTTCATCTGTAGAATAAGGAGACTCTCTCTCAAGTCCTTTCCTGCTTTAATCCTATAATGGTATGGGAGAGAAACAATCTTACAGCACATGAAGTACTATCAAAGTTCTTGCAATACCAGAATACCAAGAAGGTACTTTAGTGACTATTAAAAGGTTTTCCTTTCTTTCTGCTAGATGATTTTCTGTGAGAATGAGTCTCTGATTTTTATAATAAAAGTTAATGAAAGTCAATGAGACAATAATGTTTCCTTCACAAAAATAAAATATAGTTAACTTTGCTAGAATGCCAATCTATAAATGAGTTATTTACATTTTCATTACCTGTTTATTTTCATTCTTTTAGATGTTTTCTTCTTCAAATTCTTATCTTCATTTTTTTTCTTTTAAATAGAAAAAAATACATTGTACAGTTACATAATTATTTCACAATTATGATTAGAAATCAGATTATTTATGATCTTGCAAATATAGGAAGAGAAATGTATATGTTAATCTTTTTTTCTCCTTATTGCCTCAAAATTTCCAGACTATCTCTCTCTGAGATTTTCTAACTTTCTGCCAAACCTTCCCCTCTAAAAATGTTCCTGATGCTCTAACAAATTCCCAAACAGTCCCGAGCTTCCTAGAATTTGAGATATGTATAAGTAGATCAATGAAGTCCTGGAAATAAGGTGGAAGTACAGGAAAACTATGTTCATCTTCCTTAGTAGTAAGGTAAGGTAAGTGAGTGGACACAAGAAGACTGGGAAAATGGGACTTGAAATTTGCTTTCTACTAACAAGAAACACACTCTGCAGTGTCAGAAATGAGGGATTTATCTCTATAAGAATGAATGTCAAGCTTGTATTTTTAGGTATTTTATTTATGTAATTGGTACACTTAGCTAAGCATAGCCTTCATTCTGAAGGTATTGCTATATGAGATTGCAAGCATTACTAGCATTTGAATAATATACTAATTACATATCTTGATAATGACAATTATAAATGACCTCAGACTTTACATAGCAATTGGTTTATATTTCTCATATAACTTTTCCACATTTACTTTAGTACTAGTTATTTGTGTGTAAGACTTCAATTCTTATGATTAATTTCTCCATTACATCTTAGTCAAGCACAATCTCGATCTCACTATCTGCCACAAACAAGCCACTTCTAATGTCTTAATACTCCTCTAAATCTACTCTTTATTCTCACTCATTATAATCTCCAATTCCTTTACCGCACTCAAACTTTCCTCCAGACCATCGTGACCTCTGACTTCACTTTCTTTCCTTCTCAGTCTTTACCCTATATTTAACCAGTTCATCTCCATATTGTTGTCTACTCTCAATTCCCTTGCTCCCTTGTCCTGTTGATGCTCATATGCTTTGCTGTCCCTAATTGTAGACATTCCCCAGGGCTCTTTCTAGAATCCCTTTTTCTCTTTACAATTTCTGACTAGTCTCTATAGACTCTCTTTTACAACATAAGCTCCTTGAGGGCAGAGATGTTTTTGTATTTCCACTGTTTAATGGTGCCAGGAACATAGCAGGTATGTGATAAACTCTTAATGACTCATAAGCATTCATTAATTTAATTATAATCTCTCCACAGAAAACTCCCAAATCTACAGTGTGTGCTAATTATTTGGAACAAGAAATAGTTTTGATAGGGTTTCACTTAGTGATAGCATTGGTAATGAATTAGTTCTTGGAATATCTGACCCTGACCTGGTTTTCCTACCTTTGGAAGGTTCTGTAAGTTGAATACTGAATTTTAAATCATACACACTTGTTTCATTGTTCTTTTGATGTGTTTTTAATTCTGTTTTTTAGTGCTGTGCTTTTGACTTTCTTCCAAGTTAAAATATACAAACACTGTTACCCTTCAATGACCATTAATCATATTGAAGTGACTAGATATGGGGAGCTAAAAGCATTTCAAAGATCATTCAAGTCCATAATGAAACATATCTGCCTTCCCATCCTATTAATATTTCTCTCATTTATAATTCTGTTGTCTAGTCAACTGGCCTTCCCATTCCTCACACATACTACTTCACTTCCCATCTCTGCATCTTTTATATGGGCTGTTCAAGCCTGAAATGTGCTTCCTCTTTACCTTTCCTAGGTCTTAAAATCCCAAGATTCCTTCAAACCTCCACACAAGCAGAGGTAACTTACATGAAGTCCTTCCTAATCTCTCCAGCTTCTAGTATTCCCTATTACACTGTTTGTATTTTCTGAATATTTTGAATATACTTGTATATGTACATATTGTGTTATCTAATAGAATGCAAACTCCTTGAGGTCAAGAACTGTTTTGTCTTTGTATCATCCCCAGTAATATATGTCTGGCAAATAGAGGGCACTTAATCAACCCTTTGTCATTAGTGACTAATTGGTGTACTAGCTTGTAAGACCTGTAAGGGCAGGGTCCTAGTCTTATTTTCCTTTTCATCTTCCCTAGCACCTAAAACTAGTGTTCTGTATAGAGTTCACAGCCTCGTAGCTTAAAGCCTGAAGGACTTTAAGAAGTACAACCCCTTTCACTTTACAGATAAGGGGCCTGGAAAGATTAAAAGTGCCTTGCCCAAGGTCACAAAAGCAATAAGCCACAGAGACTGAATTCAAAGTCAGGACCTTTGACTGTAAATCCTATTTCCTCTCCTATGTATGCACAGTGCTTAAGATTTGTGAAACTGAATGGAACTTCCAGTTCAGAAAAAAATTTTTAAATTGTCAAAAAGGAATATACTACTATTCTGAATGTATAAGAACTCCTGTTTCTACATAAGAGGCCAAGCCTGGGAAGAGTGATAGTCATTTAGCTCTGTACTTCCTGGGACCATCAATCCTTATGATCTTCACCTTATCCATTTTCAGTTTCTTCAGCCTCCAAACAGGACCATTAGAGGTCATTTCTGTGAGGAGCTAAATTCTGAGACTCTACATTCACCCTACTTACTGAGGGTACTCTCCCCCCATTCATTTCTTTCTCTGAAAATTATAATTACCATGACTTTTGAGAGGGATGTTAATGGATTGCATGTGTTATTCCAGAACTCCTTTTCCCCACCACAACAGCTCTATACAAAGTATCTCTCCTAAGACTTTTTTAAGTGCAATTTTAAGCTATCAAAATTGAAAATATATGTAGTCTCCTCCATTAGTATATAAGTTTCTTGAGGGCAAAGAATATCTTGTTTTTGTGTTTTCATCCCCAAGAGGCTTGGCACAGTGTTTGAAAAGCCGTAAACATTTAATAAATGTTTTCATTCACTGACCTGGGGAAGTCAAGAAACTTCACTAGGAAGTCAGTCAGAATAAGATATCACATATAAAAGGAGATGACTACACTGTACAAACTCTATATTAGAATTGCTGGGCAAATGAAAAGCATGAGGAAAAAAGTATAGGGTGAAATTAGTCACCTTCTTGGAAGAGATGTGTCTTGAAGTCTTGAGCAGGCCCTTGAGTGAAATGGGGGACTTAGAATTGTAGAAGGAAAAGCAGATAAGAGGTGAAGAAGAGGGGAAAGCAAGGACAATTTTTAAGTTGAAATGAATATATAATAAGTTCCTAATCCTAAATTGATAATTTACCTTTCCATCAAAACTATGAATTGAAAATACTACAGTAGCTACAGAAAAACCTCATATATGTGGAACTTAGCTATCTGGCCACCTCAGTTATTTAGAACATAGTGGAAATGCAGGAAGCAAAAAAACTCATGAGCAGCCAAAATAGATAACACAAAGTCAATGCATGAAAGCACTAATTAATACTTTACTCTCTCTCCCTGCTGTCCCACCACCTATGCCAACTCAGAGACTACTTACTTATACACCATTCTAATCAGCAACTAGATTCCAAGTTCAATGAGAGCAATGGCAAGTTCATATCTAAAAGTTGTGGCTCTCTTAGCACCTGGCACAGTGTTCTGTGTACAACTGGTACTCAGAAAGTTTAATAAATATGATGCTGGGTTATCTGGTTTCTTCTAGGCCCAAAGTACATCAAAAGCAGTAAATGCAAAAGACATGCTCTGGGGCAGGTACACTGAATGAGAACAGTTCAGAGCCTGATTGTAGGAAAGAAAAACAAAATCTATAGAAAATTGCCAGAAGTGCACATAAGATCACACTGGTGCCACTGGTTTTTTTTTTCCCTCCTTCCCAGTTGCCCTCTCTCTCTTAGGATAACTCAAACCTTGCAATTTCCTCTTTCCATTGGTAAGTTCCTGCCTAGAACTTTTATTTAAGGAATGGTCCAGCCCACCCCTGCTCACTGCTCTCCCAGCTGTGCTCCAGGCTCTTCAGATTCCACTGTCACCCCAAGGTCTCTCCTTAGATGGGCTATTTTCTGCCTGGAGCCTTCATTTGAGATAGTACCCATGCCAGACAACATCACGGCTTTCCCCACTCTGATCCAGACACTCTAGACCTTTCCACTTCCATCAGAGGTGTCTTTTCACTCTGCAGATGCTTTTGTCTTTGTGCCCCCCTCCTGATTGGTGAGTTCTTGTCTAGAAACTTCATTTGAGGAAGTAGCCAGACCAATCATGCTGACTTCTCTTTTCTGGGTCTGGTCCATACTCAAGACTTTTCCACCTTTACCCCTGTTGCCTTCTCACCTTGGAGATGTCTCCCCCTTCTAGTCCCCTCCTTCACTGGAGAGCTTCTTCTTCCTGAAGCCTTCATTTGAAGAAGTTCTCAGGTCAGCCACGCTCACTCAGCTCTCATCAAGAGTCTCCAGACTTCCACCTCTATCCCAGCTGCCTTCTCATGGTGTATATATCTCTGTCCTGTAGCTCCCTCCTCTAATTGGTTCCTTCTTGGCATTTCCATGTGAGGAAATGCCAAGACCAGCCATACACACTGCTCTCCCAGTTCTGCACCAGAGTCTCTATACTATTTGCCTTTGTCCCAAGCTGATGTCTGTTCCTAGAGGTATCTCTAACCCTGTGACCTATACTACTCTGGCTAGGGAATTCTTTCCTGGAACTTTCATTTGAGAAAGTGCACAGGTCAGCCCTGCTCACTACTTTCTTGGCTCTTCCTGAAGCTGAACTTTTCCACCCTTCTTCCTTTTTTTCAGGTATTTCTCCCATTAGAATGTAAGCTCCTTAAATATAAGGACTGTCTTTGTGCTTATATTTTTTCCCTAGTGCTTATGGTACCTGGCATACAGTAACTATTTAATGAATGTTCTATCTATCTCTCAAAACTCAACAGTGGCATCCATTCACATATTATAGTACATTATGGTACAAGTGATTTTGATAATTATGAAACAATTGAGAAAAGGTTAAAATACATTCAGTACACTGTTTTAGAATGAAGAGGAAGTATGTGATACATATTAAAATATTTCAATTCAAAACAATTAAAATGTTGTTTTAATATTTAAAATAGCAAAATCTCAACTGTCTGAAGAACTCAGAATCAGGGTACTCAGAAAGATTAAACTTTATTTATTCATTAAGATCAGTATTTGCTAGTATCCATTATGAACATGTTCTAATGAAAGGCTAGAACAATAATACATTAAGACATTAAACTTTTACATACATATACACTAATGTGTAATAATTTTAAAATTTATAAAAATATCATTTACCCTCTTAGAACATAACTTCTGGAATTGCTTAAGTCTACATGTCCAGAAAAAAAGATTTAAAGCATTAAAATAGTAATTTATCAATGGTTCTCCTTGTCATTAAATCAGTTAGGGCATTTCTCAAATGTATTTAAGTAATTTATAAAATAGAAGCTCCTAAGTAAATAATTTTTAAAACAGTGAATCATTGGGAGTAGCTAGGTAGCTCAGTGGATTAAGAGCAAGGCCCAGAGACAATAGGTCTTGAGTTCAAATGTGGCCTCAGACATTTCTTAGCTGTATGACCCTGGGCAAGTTACCTAATTTCTACTGCCTAACCCTTATAGCTCTTCTGCCTAGGAACCAATACATAGTATTGGTTCTAAGATGGAAGGTAAGAGTTAAAAAAATTAACTATGAACCATTTCTGGCATATTTTGGATCTCAAAGTTTTTCACAAAACTTCAGGTTGCATGTCATTCATCATAAATCTTATAATATGTAAATCCTACTGCATTTAACAAACTATTTCATGAAGCCTCTCTGGGCTTCTATATGTCTCCTGACTCTCCTTGGTCCTCAACCAGGGCTTAGTCCACACCATTCTAAGGCACTTAAGTATTGATTAGTTTGCACATATGGTAAATTCCTCAAAGTCTTCTTTGTATGCCAAACTGTGGTGTGAAGGTGACCTTGACATTCCAAAGACCAAACACAAGGAGAACAAATTCTGATAATCTTATATAGACAGAAAAGCTTCAAGTAGAGGACTGGTAATTAACAAGTCTGTGATCTAAGAACTATCATAGCTAAATCCTGAAAGAGTTTTCACCAGGTTAGGTTAGGAATAAAAATATCCTTTAATCACAGAAACTGTTTAAGATCATCTACCAAATCAAAGAATGGCTGTGTTCTGCATGATGGAAAGGAGCACTCATGCCAATGAAATTACAGAATCTTAGAAGTATTCAAACATGGATAATTTGTTTATATGTCATTATCTTCTTAATTTATAAATACCATGAGGGTGGGCACTAGGGCTTACCTAAATTTTGTTCTACACAGTATATATGCCGAACATATATATTTGCTAAATTGAATAGTCACTTTATATAAAACCACAATTAAGTGAAATTACCAAAGTCCATTTCAGGAATACATAAATCAGACACTAAAATAAAAACAAATACTCAAATTATCAATACATTTTACAAAGATAAACTGAATGATTTTTAAAAATACCTTATGGATTACATTGGAAGTAGTAGATTTTCTCTCCTCATCCACAATCAGTTTTGATTTCATGTTTTTTTCAAGTTCTTCAATGGTTAGTTGACTTTGTTCTGTTTTCTCCAAAGTATTACTCACCATTTGTTCTTCTATAGAGGAACATTTGTTACTGTCTCCTGACTTCATACAATTGTGATTTTCATCTACTATTTGTTCTTGATCTGGTTTAGAGAAAGAAAAACAGAACTGAAAATAAATTATGATCCAATAATTTAGGGAACAAGTTAACTTTCCTTCTTTTATTTAAGACCTTTTTTTTATCCTTTTTGACTTGGAAGATACTCTAAAATAAGGATGGTACTGAGCTTAAGTCATTTTGAAAAGTAATCTATAAAAGAATGCTAATTGAAAACTAATATCCTACACGCCAAATGAATAAAAGGAAAACATTTTATGGTTTCTAATAATTTTATCTCCAAGAGCCCTAAACGGTCTGTGAATGCTCCTTCGTAGTATTTTATGAAGTCAGAACAATGGCACAAAGGTAGAAAAATCAGTGCTTCCTACCACTAGTATCTGTAGGCTTAAATCCTAAAAGGGTTGTCCTTTTTTTCCCCAGGTGGATCTCTCTCCTTATGTCCTAAGCTCTACTCTCAAGTTTAGTCATCTCTTTAACTATGTCCTAAAGGTGAACATTTTTATTTGGAGTCTATGTCTGCTGTCAGCTAAATACTTTAGAACTATAGGATTTACAGCTGACTACAGTGAGCGATCAGGGCTCAGAAATTTTTGTTGTTTTCTGGAGGGGATAGTTGTTTTTTTTTTAACCCTTAACCTTCCATCTTAGAATCAATACTGTGTATTGGTCCTAAGGCAAAAGAGTGGTAAGGGTTAGGTAGTGAGGATTAAATGACTTGGCAATGGGAGTCAAGTGACTTGCCCAGGGTCCCATGGCTAGGAAGTATCTGAGGTCATATTTAAACCAAGGACCTCCCATCTCTGGATCTGGTTCTCAATCCACTGAGTCACCTAGCTGTCACCAGGATCAGTTTTAACTAAACAGATCTGTCTTGAAACTTTTATTACCAAGACACCAAGACAAAAACCTAGCTCTTAAGCAAATCATAACCAATTAAAGCAACATGACTGGCAT
Organism: Monodelphis domestica; assembly: GCF_027887165.1. Taxonomy (NCBI): domain Eukaryota; kingdom Metazoa; phylum Chordata; class Mammalia; order Didelphimorphia; family Didelphidae; genus Monodelphis; species Monodelphis domestica. Next base: position 191,065,743 of record NC_077232.1, read on the forward strand.
TTGTAAAAGGAAGGTATGTTTTTCTGTATCTCATATAGGAAAAACATTATAGGTGAAACATACATTTTAATAATTTTCCCTCTTCCAGCTTACCCCTCAGTCATAATTTGAGGAGCTGGCTCCTATAGAGAAAAGGCCAGCAATTCCCAAGAACTAGTTGCTGAATGCTAACTAACTGCCACTCACAGAGCAGGCCAGTCAATCTAACTGAAGCAACAGAGTGCTCTGAAGGAGAGACAGAACAAGACAGATCAATTAAGTCAAAGTGTTGCCTTATCTCCCATGAAACCCTGATGGAGATGGCCCAAGACTCCAAATGCACTGTGTGCCCTAACACCACTAGGCCTATTATCAGCCCTGACCCCACAGCTGGGGAGAAATCACTGTGGTGAAGGAATCTCCCTTTTTCATCACCACTTAAGCAATAACTGCTGACCAAATGCTACCAATAAGTCACTAACAAGCAGACAAGGCACAAGAGCCCCTAGACAAGTGATGGTGAACTTTTTAGAGATGGAGTGCTCCCCACCTTACCCCAGATTGGGGAGGGAGGAAACACTCCCATTGGGTTGCTGGGCAGATGGGTGGGTGATGAGGCAGGGGTGGAGAGGGAGAAGAGAGTGGCCCCAGTGCTCCATTCCCCTCTAGCTCTACTTCCCTCCAGCTATATGCCACATGGTGAGCTCTGCTCCCCTCAAACCCCACCACAGGAATCACCACAAAAGACTCAAAAGGCTGCCATCTGCAGCACCCTCACGCAGCATGTGACCCTCCCTCAGCACCTTCCCCCAGACAGGGGAGGGAGGAAGCACTCCCACTGGCTGCTGGGAAGAGGGGTGGGGGAAGTCAGGAATGTCCTCAGGTGCGGGAACAGCTTCACCCTGAGTCCCTCTGGCTCTCTAGTAACTGACTCTGGCAGGTACCCACAGAGAGGGCTCTGCGTGCCCTTTTTGGCACCCATGCCATAGGTTTGACATCAGAGGACTAGACAATCAGTCCTGTTCCCTGTCCAGTCCTTAAAACTGATTTGAGGAGATGGTTCCTGTGAAAAAGAGGGCAGTCATCCCTATCAACTAATAAAAACCCACTGCCTCTCACAGGGTAGGTAAGCCAGTCTAGCTGAGGCAGTAGGTAACTGGGGGCATAGGAGGGGACAGGAGGCAGCATGTACCAGTGTACCAGGTAAGTCAAAGCACCACCGCCATCACTGTTCCTCAGAACCTAATGGAGATAGCCCAGGATCCTGAACTCAGGAGCTTTTGGAATAACAATGCTTCTAGCCCAGTGCCAAATGATTCAAAATCAGAAACTAATGGAATTTTATCAATGGAAAAGACACCTATTTTGCCTCTGTATCCCAAGGACCCTGAGACCTTTCTATCTAACCTTTGTCATCAGAAAGTGAGTTCCTTGAAAGCAGGGACTGTCATATTTTTCTATTTGTATCCTCGAGGCTCAGAATGAAGATTTGTACAATGTAAATATTTAATTTATTCAAAATGGCTATTATTAATACCAGATTTCTTTTAAAAAAAAGCATTCTAATTTTAATCTATTCCTTCAAATTTCAAGGCTCATCTTGTCCTTTGCTATTATAGGGGTATTTCTTACTGTCTAATATTCAACTATGAATAGGAGAATCCTACATTTCAACTTATTTACTCAAGAGACCAAGTATGAGATTAATCTGTCTCAGTCATACAGAAAAAATTTTGAATGAAATTAAAACTGATCATTACACAATATTCTGAGAAATGATGCTATCAATAAGTTATGATTTTACAAAATTATTTTCTCTGATTCCAGAAAATATTTCTTTGAAACACTTTAAGGTCTTAATGATAAACATGAGGGTCCTGGAAATCACTGCCCTTTAGAGCATATAAAATAAAAATGGGAAAAATATGCATACCTATTTTAGAAGATCTTTCTGCAGACACAGGGAAAAGGTAGTCTCCAAGATTTTCAGAAGCTGGTCGCTGATGAGGAATTACTAATGATGTCCGTGGGCTTGTTAACCATGGCCCCTTTAAAAAAATATTTTAAGAGTAAGTTTAATTTTTAATGTACCTTAGACTTTAGCCAACACTAGTTTGTGACTATTTAGTTCTCAAATAGAGCTACTGAATTTGTCCAAAGGACTATCCTAAGGAAAAAAAAAAGCTAAATTGTTGCTTTAGAATTTTTTTCTTTTATATTACATTTCCCTTCAATCCTTCTTTATAACAAAAACTTTTAAGCACTGTTGACAACGCAACTATATCTGACAGTATATACCAAATTCCACTCTTACAAGTATAGTAAGATGGGGAAAGGTAAATTTCTTCATCAAATCATCAGAACTTCAAGATTAGTCATTATAGAATTTATTTTTCTTCAGTATTATAATTTACATTATTGTAATCACAGTATATGTTATATTTTGGTTCTGCTTTGTCATTTAAATTTTCATCATTTTATGTGATTCCTAATATTTTCTCTGCATTTCTCATATCTTTCATTTTGTGTAACAAATATTCAAATATATTTACATATCACAATTTATGCAACCTACTACAGAAATTACTTCTATGACTATTTTATTATATATGAGATCTTTCCATCTGTCAATGACCTTAGAGTAGAAGAATAACTGGAGGATTTTTAAATCAATGATTACAAGTTTAGTGAATTTTTTCACATAATTTCAAATTATTTTCCATGGCATGCCTGTTTCCCCTTCCAAACCAATTTTTAAAAAATCATTATTATAAATTTGATTGCTATGAGATGAAAATGCTTGCATTTATTTCTGTTATAATAATTTGAAGCAATATTCCATGTGGTTATTGTATATGGTTCTTTTTTGAAAAAAATGCAGTCTTTTTTATGGATACCTTTGGCTTTTTAAATCATATTCATTTACAAATCTATCTATTCCTCTCCCCTTCCTTATCAAAAAAAGTCACCTTTGTAAAAAGATTTAAAAAAATAAAAAAGGAATAGTCTGGCAAAATTAAACATGTTAATTTTCTGAGAATATTTGGAATATTTTGCACCCATAGTTTGGCCCTACATACTTTTAATTAATTTTTAATTAAATTTTTTTTTCATGTGGCTAATTTTTTTTATTAAATATATTTTATTTGATCATTTCCAAGCATTATTCGTTAAAGACATAGATCATTTTCTTTTCCTCCCCCCCACCCCCCATAGCCGACGCGTAAGTCCACTGGGCATTAGATGTTTTCTTGATTTGAACCCATTGCTTTGTTGATAGTATTTGCATTAGAGTGTTCGTTTAGAGTCTATCCTCTGTCATGTCTCCTCAACCTCTGTATTCAGGCAGTTGCTTTTTCTCGGTGTTTCCACTCCCATAGTTTATCCTTTGCTTATGAATAGTGTTTTTTCTCCTGGATCCCTGCAAGTTGTTCAGGGACATTACACCGCCACTAATGGAGAAGTCCATTACGTTCGATTATACCACAGTGTATTAGTCTCTGTGTACAATGTTCTCCTGGTTCTGCTCCTCTCGCTCTGCATCACTTCCTGGAGGTTGTTCCAGTCTCCATGAAACTTCTCCACTTTATTATTCCTTTTAGCACAATAGTACTCCATCACCAACATATACCACAGTTTGTTCAGCCATTCCCCAATTGATGGGCATCCCCTCTTTTTCCAGTTTTGGGCCACCACAAAGAGCGCAGCTATGAATATTTTTGTACAAGTCTTTGTGTCCATTATCTCTTTGGGGTACAGACCCAGCAGTGCTATGGCTGGGTCAAAGGGTAGATATTCTTTTGTCGCCCTTTGGGCATAGTTCCAAATTGCCCTCCAGAATGGTTGGATCAATTCACAACTCCACCAGCAATGAATTAATGTCCCTACTTTGCCACATCCCCTCCAGCATTCATTACTTTCCCCTGCTGTAATGTTAGCCAATCTGCTAGGTGTGAGGTGATACCTCAGAGTTGTTTTGATTTGCATCTCTCTGATTATAAGAGATGTAGAGCACTTCCTCATGTGCTTGTTAATAGTTTTGATTTCTTTATCTGAGAACTGCCTATCCATTTCCCTTGCCCATTTATCAATTGGAGAATGGCTTGATTTTTTGTACAATTGATTTAGCTCATTATAAATATGAGTAATTAAACCTTTGTCAGAGGTTTCTATGAAGATTTTTTCCCAATTTGTTGTTTCCCTTCTGATTTTAGTTATATTGGTTTTGTTTCTACAAAAGCTTTTTAGTTTGATGTAGTCAAAATTATTTATTTTACATTTTGTGATTCTTTCTATATCTTGCTTGGTTTTAAAGCCTTTCCCCTCCCAAAGGTCTGACATGTATACTATTCTGTGTTTACCCAATTTACTTATGGTTTCCTTCTTTATGTTTAAGTCACTCACCCATTTTGAATTTATCTTGGTGTAGGGTGTGAGGTGTTGATCTATTCCTAGTCTCTCACACACTGTCTTCCAATTTTCCCAGCAGTTTTTATCGAATAGTGGATTTTTGTCCCAAAAGCTGGGATCTTTGGGTTTATTGTATACTGTCTTGCTGAGGTCGCTTTCCCCCAGTCTATTCCACTGATCTTCCTTTCTGTTTCTTAGCCAGTACCAAATTGTTTTGATGACTGCTGCTTTGTAATATAGTTTTAGGTCAGGGACTGCAAGGCCCCCATCATATGTGTTTTTTTTCATTATTTCCCTGGATATCCTTGATCTTTTGTTCTTCCAAATGAACTTTGTTATGGTTTTTTTCTAAATCAGTGAAGAAGTATTTTGGTAGTTCAATGGGTATGGCACTAAATAGATAAATAAGTTTGGGTAGGATGGTCATTTTTATTATATTGGCTCGTCCTATCCATGAGCAGTTAATGTTTTTCCATTTGTTCAGGTCTAGTTTTAGTTGTGTGGCGAGTGTTTTGTAGTTGTGTTCATATAGTTCCTGTGTTTGTCTTGGGAGATAGATTCCTAGGTATTTTATTTTGTCTAAGGTGATTTTGAATGGGATTTCTCTTTCTAGTTCTTGCTGCTGAGCTGTGTTGGAGATATATAGAAAAGCTGATGATTTATGTGGGTTTATTTTGTATCCTGCAACTTTGCTAAAGTTGTTGATTATTTCAATTAGCTTTTTGGTTGAATCTCTAGGATTCTTTAAGTAGACCATCATGTCATCCGCAAAGAGTGATAACTTGGTCTCCTCCTTGCCTATTTTGATGCCTTCAATTCCTTTATCTTCTCTAATTGCTACTGCTAGTGTTTCTAGTACAATGTCAAATAGTAGAGGTGATAATGGGCATCCTTGTTTCACTCCTGATCTTATTGGGAATGCATCTAGTTTATCCCCATTGCAGATGATATTAGCTGTTGGTTTTAGATATATACTGTTTATTATTTTTAGGAATGACCCTTCTATTCCTATGCTTTCTAGTGTTTTTAATAGGAATGGGTGTTGTATTTTATCAAAGGCTTTTTCTGCATCTATTGAGATAATCATGTGGTTCTTGCTAGTTTGCTTGTTGATGTGGTCAATTATGTGGATGGTTTTCCTAATGTTAAACCAGCCCTGCATCCCTGGTATGAATCCTACTTGATCATGGTGAATGATCCTTCTGATCACTTGCTGGAGTCTTTTTGCTAGTATCCTATTTAAGATTTTTGCATCTATATTCATTAGGGAGATTGGCCTATAGTTTTCTTTCTCTGTTTTTGACCTGCCTGGTTTTGGAATCAGTACCATGTTTGTGTCGTAAAAGGAGTTTGGTAGAACTCCCTCTTTGCTTATTATGTCAAATAGTTTGTATAGTATTGGGATTAACTGTTCTCTGAATGTTTGATAGAATTCACAGGTGAATCCATCAGGCCCTGGGGATTTTTTCTTAGGAAGTTCTTTGATGGCTTGATGGATTTCAATTTCTGATATGGGATTATTTAAGAATTCTATTTCCTCTTCTGTTAGTCTAGACAGTTTGTATTTTTGTATATATTCATCCATTTCTCCTAAATTGGTGTATTTATTGCCATATAATTGGGCAAAGTAATTTCTAATGATTGCCTTAATTTCCTCCTCATTGGAGGTGCTGTCCCCCTTTTCATCTTTAATGCTGTGAATTTGCTTTTCTTCCTTCCTTTTTTTAAATTAGATTGACCAGTACTTTGTCTATTTTGTTTTTTCAAAGTACCAGCTTCTTGTCTTATTTATTAAATCAATAGTTCTATCACTTTCGATTTTATTAATTTCTCCCTTAATTTTTAGGATTTCTAATTTGGTTTTCTGCTGGAGGTTTTTAATTTGATCGCTTTCAAGTTTTTTCAATTGCATTTCCAATTGTTTGATCTCTGCTCTCCCTTGTTTGTTAATATAAGCTTTCAGGGATATGAATTTGCCTCTGATTACCGCTTTGGCTGCATCCCAAAAGGTTTGAAAGGATGTTTCGCCATTGTCATTTTCCTTAATGAAATTATTAATTGTTTCTATGATTTCTTCTTTGACTAAACGGTTTTGGAGTATCATATTGTTTAATTTCCAATTGGTTTTAGATTTGGTTTTCCATGTACCATTACTAATCATTATTTTTATTGCCTTGTGATCTGAGAAGGCTGCATTCATTATTTCTGCTTTTTTGCATTTGTGTGCTATGTTTCTGTGACCTAATATATGGTCAATTTTTGTGAATGTGCCATGTGGTGCTAAGAAGAAGGTGTATTCCTTTTTATCCCTATTTATTTTTCTCCATATGTCTATTAATTCTAATTTTTCTAAGATTTCATTCACCTCTTTTACCTCTTTCTTATTTATTTTTTGATTTGATTTATCTAAATTTGATAATGGTTGGTTTAAGTCTCCCACTAGTATGGTTTTATTGTCTATTTCTTCCTTCAATTCGCCTAGTTTCTCCATTAGAAATTTGGGTGCTATATTATTTGGTGCATACATGTTGATTAATGATATTTCCTCGTTGTCTAGAGTCCCTTTTAACAAAATATAATTACCTTCCCTATCCCTTTTGATCAGGTCTATTTTTGCATTGGCTTTATCAGATATAATGATTACCACTCCTGCCTTCTTTCTATCAGTTGAGGCCCAGAAGGTCTTACTCCATCCTTTAATTCTGACCTTGTGGGTGTCAACCCACCTCATGTGTGTTTCTTGAAGACAACATATGGTAGGGTTTTGGATTCTAATCCATTCTGCTATTCGTCTACGTTTTATGGGTGAGTTCATCCCATTCACGTTCAAAGTTATGATTGTCATTTGTGGACTCCCTGGCATTTTGATTGCCTTCCCTAATTCTAACCTTTTCTTTTTCGGCTCTACCTTTTAGTCCAGTGATTTACTTTGAATCAGTGCCCCTTGTCCCCTCCCTTGATGTTTCCCTTTTTAGTCCCTCCCTTTTTCTTCCCTCCCCCTCCCCCCTCTCTTTCCCTCCCTTTTTGTTCTCTCTCTCCCCCTCCCCCCCTTGGTTTTCCCTTCTCCTTACCCTTGTTGGGTAAGATAGAATTCAAGATCCCAATGGATCTGGATGTTTTTCCCTCTCAGAGTTGATTTCCCTGAGATTGAGGTTTAAGTAAACGCCCCCCCCCCTCTCTTCCTCTCCTTCTTATAGGAGTTTTCTTCCCCTCCCCTTCCCATGTGAATCTTTGTGTGAGAACCATTATTCTATTTGGTCTTTCTTTACCCCCTATTTATACATTACATTTTCCCCACATGTTAATATACATAGATTGATATAAATGTAGTCCTTATAGAAGAGAGTTTGAGTAAAAGAAGAAGATAACATTTTTCCCCTTTCCTTAATATTTACCTTTTCAGGTATTCCTTGCTCTTTGATTTTCGGTATCAAACTTTCCACAGAGCTCTGGTCTTTTCTTTGCAAAAAGTTGGAAGTCTTCTATTTTGTTGAATGCCCATACTTTCCCTTGGAAGTATATAGTCAGTTTTGCTGGGTAGCTGATTCTTGGTTGGAGACCCAGCTCTCTTGCCTTTCTGAAGATCATGTTCCATGCCTTACGATCATTCAGAGTAGAACTTGCAAGGTCTTGTGTGACCCTGATTGGCATTCCTTTATATCTAAATTGTCTTTTTCTGGCTTCCTGTAGGATTTTTTCTTTTGTTTGATAGCTTTGGAATTTGGCAATTACATTCCTGGGAGTTGTCTTTTGGGGGTTTAGTGTAGAAGGTGTTCTGTGAGCTCTGTCAGTGGCTGTATTGCCCCCTTGTTTTAGAATCTCTGGGCAATTTTCTTTGATTATATCTTGTATCACCATGTCCAGTTTGGTGTTTATTTCTGGCTTTTCTGGGAGTCCAATTATTCTTAAATTTTCTCTTCTCCCTCTATTTTCCAGATCTATCACCTTGTCGGTGAGATATTTTATGTTCTCTTCTAATTTCTTGGTGTTTTGGCTTTGCTTTATTAGTTCTTGCTTTAAAGCCTGGTTTTCTTTTACAGTTTGGTCAAACTGGTTTTGTAGATGCGTGAATTTCTTTTGCATTATTTCCCACTTTTCCTCCCAGAGGGCTTCCATCTTTTTGGTCATTTCTGATTCAAATTCTTCATGGGTTTGTGGAGAGTTTCTATTTCCTTTGGAAGATTTTGGAGAATTTTCTTGTATATCTTCTTCTATCTGCTCTGTATTTTGTATTTTGGCTCCATAGAATGTGTCCAAAGTCGCCCCTTTCTTCTTATTTTTCTTGGTATTTTGGGGCTTCTGTGCTTCTGTGCTTCTGTGGAGTTTGCTGCCATCTCTGAATGTGGAGGATTAGCTTTTCTTATCTCTGTCTGGTGATCAGAGGCTTTAGTCCTGGGCAAATGTTGGTTCTATGAGCTTTCCCTGGGTTAAACTGAATATGCCTCACTGGAACTGGAATGGAAGGGTCGGACCACGAGGCCACACTCTCCCCCGGCTCGCTTTCCGGAAGTTGCCTTCATAATCGCTGGCAGTGAGGCTGTTTCGTCGGCCTGCGGGGCGGATGGGCTGCAGCTTCCCCAAGCTCCGAGGGCGAGGACTTTCACTGAGACTTGGATAGCAGGATCCAGCCCGTGAGGCTGTCTTGCCCGCCCTGAGGGTTGCTGTTGTTTCGACCAGCTCTCTGCAGCGGAAGCCCCAGGCAGTAACTTTCACCAGGACTCGGGTAGAAGGCCCTGGGGGTTGTTGTTCCGAGGACCCTGCTCTCTGAGCCCCGCCGGGCTGCGGCTTCCGGGAGCCTTGGACTCTGCGCTCCTACCTCTGAGGTCCTACCCCTGAGGTCCGAGTGATCTCGGGTTCTGGCTTTTGAGGGGAGCCGTACCTTTTGAACCGGGTCCAGGTCCAGGAGGAGGGTTCCCAGGGTCTGTGCTGTTGATCGTTTTGAATTTCGGCGCCTTAGGAGCTTATAGTTTGAGATCGGTCGGGAAGGATTTTCCGGAGATCTGAGCTTTAGCTTTCTCTAAGCCGCCATCTTAACCGGAAGTTCCATGTGGCTAATCTTGACCAATAGAATTGCAGAGTTGTTTTACCTTCTTCCATTTGCATTGTTGTAATCATTACACCCCTCCCTATACTTCTGGTTATTTGTATAAGTTTTTCATGCTTCTCTGAATTCTCTGTAGTCACTCTTTCTTATCCACAGTAACATTCCATGAAATCCAAGTTCCATCATTTTTCTAACTCAGTGACAATGAACTTTTTAGAGACTGTGTGTCATGCCCTGTCCCTGCCCCCTCTAGATCAAGTGCCAAGGATGCCCCATTCCCCTATCTCCCCCTCCCCCCTGCCTTATCCCACATAGGAGGGAGGAAGTGCTCCCATTGGGTTGCTGGGCAGAGGGGTGGGTGATGTGAAAAAATGTCATCAGGCACAGTGGAGAGGGGGAGGGGAGAAGCTCTGCTCAAATCCCTCTGCCTTTCTAGTAATGAACTTGGCAGGGGGATGGTGCCTGTTCCCACAGAGAGAGCTTTGAGTGCCATCTTTGGCATGTTGTGCCATAGGTTTGTCATCATTGATCTAACTATTCCCTAAATCAATAGAAATGTACTTTGTTTCCAGTTTTTTCATCATAAAAAGTTTTGTAATTAACATGGTTTTTATGAGACCTTTCTGCTTTTGACTTTGAATACATAGTTAGAAGTAGGATCTATTATCAATAAGGATGAATAATTAATAATTTTAAAAATATAATTCCAAGTAAACAAAAATATGTGTGTGTGTATATATGTATATATGTATGTGTGTGTATGGATATATAGATATACATTTGTCATTCTTTATTAGGTGCATTCCTGGACAAAAGCCAGTAAGTCCTACATTTTAATCTGCATTCAGGAAATCTAAAAATCTTCATAAACACCATTTTCTTAAATAACCACTCAATTCCAAAATCTGCATTTTTTCCTAAAAACTTCTGCATTTAATTTACAGTAGTTATTAAAGGCTTATTGGTGTTCTAAGGGCTTAAATTTCTTATAATAGACTTCATATTCCCTCAAAATAATTTCTAGGTTCCTTCTGGGATGATCACTTGCGTTTTGATGGATCACCTGAAAATAGTAGTAGTTATAACATTTAATTAAACTTGGGAAACTCCCTAGGCAAAGCCTTTATTCACAATCTTAGAAATCAGTCAGTTTCAATATTAACAATGCCAGGAGCAAGAGGCTAATCTTTTGATCCCAACTAATTTTGCACTTCTTCTTCTGAAAATACCTATCATATCCACTGATTACATTTTTTCTGTAGGAATTCTGAGGAATGCCTTGAGATCTTCTATGCTTGTGCCAATTCCTTCTATATACTGGATTATCAGGCTTTTTTTACAGCAAAATATTGTTTTTTACTGCAAAAATATTCCCTACCCAACAAGTATCCCCTTATTTTAGCTACATTAATTTTATTGGGACAAAAATCTTTTAAATTTTATGTAATCACAATTAGCTATTTTTTTTTACTATCTCTATCCTTTGTCTGCCTTATCTCCTGATCTGTAAAATGAGCTGGAGAAGGAAATGGCAAACTACTCCAGAAAACCCTAAATGGAGTCACAGAGTCAGATATGACTGAAATGATGACAACATTCCTTGTTTGGTAAAGAATTCTCCCTTCTTTCTATCTCTGTTCCTTTCCCCCTTTTTGCCCCAACTAAAGTTGTAGAAATGACACTTCCTAATGTGCACCTCTGATTTAAAACAACAATAACAACAACTAAAAACCAGGCACCTGGAACCTACTGTGTGTGGAAAGGAAAACTGTGAATCAAGCTTTTGCATTTCTGCGCACTGGGGTGGAGCAGACAACAGTTAGAATGTGATGGGAAGGGGAGTGACAGTTAGAGTGAGAGAAGAGGATTGTGGGAGAAACTGCTAACTGAAAGGGTCTTTGTCTTTTGAACTCAGCTGAGTGTGGAGCAAAGACCAGGAGCTCTATATCCCAACCTGTGGAAAAACTTGCCTCCATTCCCTTACCAAGGAGAAGAAGGTTCCTGTATGAGTGAGAGCATCCATTAGAGGAAGAACAAGACAAAAGTAAGCTGCTGAAAGGGGTTGATTCCTTAACTTCAGGGGGTCACCCTGAAGATCCTTTCCATCCTTCCCAAGAAGGACACTTGCATTTTGTTTAGTAAGATAGAGATAATGACTACTAGTTAGAAGATAGGTAAGCTGAAGCTGAGCCATCTTGGCTCAGCTGAAGAAGCAGCAAGGGTCTCCTATTCCCACTTACCTATCCCATTTCTTGATTTACTCTAATTATTAAATTACTTGAAAAGGGGGCAGCTGGGTGGTTCAGTGGATTGAGAGTCAGGCCTAGAGAAGGGAGGTCTTAGGCTCAAATCTGGCCTCAGACACTTCCCAGCTGTTGTGAATTTTAAAATCTCCATCTTGGTCTAGCACCCAAAAAATTGTGCACACCCACACTACACAGGCATGTGCTAGTCAATGACAAATCAGAAAAAACTAACTGCCCACCTGGGCTGTCCTAAGCCAAACTTTAGCCACCATTGGCACTTGTGAGGCACAGGAAGTGACGGAGAGAGCAGCCTCGGGAATTTGCTCACTTCCTGTGGACAGGGCTAGATGGCAGTTCGTGTTAGGAGCATGAACAGGGAGGAGGCCTGCAGACAGCTTCCCTTCAGAGTCAAGGACTGATTCCTTTCCACCTTGGCCTAATCTCCCTCTGCCTTGGTCAGAGGTTGAGTAACCCCTTTCCCTTTTCTCCTCTCTCCTCTCCCTCTCCTTTTCCCTACTCCCATTGTGATTAAACCTCCATAAACTCCATTCTGACTTGAGTGTTTCATTTTAGGAATTTCATAAGTAAATTCCTTGGCGGCCATTGTTCAATATTATAACAATCTTAAAAGGTGAAATTTTCACTACAACATTGTGTGACCCTGGACAAGTCACTTAGCCCCTATTGCCTAGCCCTTATCACTCTTCTGCCTTGGAGCCAATACCTCTGAGTATTGACTCCAAGACGGAAGGTAAGGGTTTAAAAAAAATTACTTGAAAAATAGCAGATCGCAGTCATATTCATATTGAAGGGAAAACAAAGAAAGAGAGGCTGGTGGCTAAGCTATTCATTAGCCTAGGCTAAACAACGAAAGCCAACAGTGACAGTCTGTCTGCCAGACAAAGGGGACTTCTGGGGTTCAACTACCAGTCAAGCCTTGAGAAGTAAGCTCCACTATTCCCCAGAAGTCCACTAAAAAACACTGGTCCTGTCATCCTTAATCTAAACTTACCAAGGGGTATCTCTCTTGTGGTTTGGATGGTAGGAAACTACAAAGACAGTCTCTCACCAGAGGGGTAACCTCTCTCCTTTTACCTCAACAGCCTACATATTCACTCTGTCCCTTCAACTCCTCAATTCCCCATTACAAACCCTTCCTTATCCCCTGTACCTCTTCAATACCTTCATTTTATTACAGTTTGGCAAAGCCAGGAAAGTTCCAAAAAAACCTTATTAGTTTTAAACAACAACAAGAAGAAAGGGGTAGCAGTAGAAATTTACTATAGAACAACACAAGCCTCTGTAGGGAAAAATAGAAGTAGCATCTTGGGGAGGAGCTGAGAGGCTACCTGACAGCAAAGCAGCCAATCAGAACACCTGTCAATCAAAAGGAAGAAAGCAGCTCTTAAAGGGATAGTAGTAAAAGGAAAAAGGCCTCAAGTGATCTTTAAAAAGGGGGTTCTTTCAAAATCTAAAGCCTAACATTAAAAGAAAACACCATTGCAATCACAAGAAGACCAATAGTGATAACAATGGGATATTTTGCCTTGATGACACAATTTGGCTATATGATTTATAGTCTGTTCTTTGTTATGATACCAGATTATGTCTATTTTTTCCTTAATATATATGAGAAGATAGAGCTGGACAAGTTAATATCATACATTCCTAGCACAATTGGCAGTCTATATTCCACCATACAACTATACCATGCAATAAACTGGTTAGAAACAAGATTTTGGGCAGAAAAAAATAAAATAGATGTAACACTAATGATTTTGGGAATCAAGGAAAAGATCTCTCAACTGGCAGAAGTAGTGAAAGAACTTAAAGAGGATTGGGATAACACCAAAACAAAAGAGCAAAAGATAGAAAAAGCAGAGCCTAAAGATAAAGAAAAGAAAGTAGAAGGAGCTTTATCAATCCTACCCATTAGAGACAAAACTAGTTTACAGGCAGATTTGGGAATTGTCCATGTAAAATCACACAAGCCTTTCACTACTGGGGACTTGGATAATTTGAAAGCTAGGATGCCTAAATATTTCATTGATCCTTTCAAGGTGATAGAAGAATTTAAACATGCTATCCAACTATCTGACCCAACTTTCCAAGATTTAGAAATTTTACTGACAAAATTATTTACCCCTAGAGAAAAAGACCAATTCATAAATGAGTCAAAGAAGAATCCAAAACTTTATATCCTTGCTTGAACAGTGGACAGATTCAGAACTGTCCAATAACCAAAATTTAGTATATCTAAGATGGGCAAGAGAAGATCTGGTTGAAACTATGAAAAGTTTTGCAAAAACACCTGATAGTTGGGGTACATTTGAGAAACTGAGGCAGGAAAACAAAAAGCACCCATCTCTCTATCTTGATAGAATCACTAAAGCTGCTGAAAAAATCCCAGGCTTCCAAAATTTAAATGAGGATAATACACAACACATTAGAAGACAATTTGTAAGGGGCAGCAGCATGCCAATAAAGACTTATTTTTGTTTACACTGTCCAAAGTGGGAAGCTTAACCTGGAAGACCTGAGAGAGATGTCTACATATATATTTTCAGGAAGTAGAGAAGAGAGTAAGGAAAAGGATGAGACCATTAAAGAACTAAAACAACAACTTATAGAGGCTAAGGCAACCATTAAGCAAAAGGGAATTGATGAAATTAAAAACACAGCTACACTACAAGCTTATAGACCAAGGAGAGATATAAACCATTAAGGCAGAGATCCAATAATCAAAGATGTTTCCTTTGTGGAAAAATTGGCCATATAGTGAGGTTTTGCAAACTAAAACAACAATTAGACCTGAAAAACCATAAGGAAAAAGTCAACACAAGATACAACACAACACAAAATCATTCTTGTTCTGTGATCATGCGTGTAAAATTTCAGCTCATGTGCCAGATCTACAGGCTATAGAAAGAATCATGCAACAAGGAGCAAAGCCTTGTTATTCACAAATCATTTCAGGAACTGCTAAGCAGAGCCAATTATGAAGCCAGGTGCATGGGATAACATCAAAAAGGGAAAAGGGAAAGAGAAATAAGGAGAATGAAATGGAAAAATAATGCATGCAAATAGAATTAGAGGGTCCAAAAGCAAAAAACAAAAGTAAAGAGCAGATAGAAGAAGAAATCCAATTAGATAATGATATAACAGAGATTAAAGAGAAATTCTTTGGAACAGTGGAACAAGATACAAAGAAAAGGGAAGGAACAGATCTTAAAATAATTTCTAAAACACAAACCTTAAACTTATAAAGCTATAACTTAAAAAGCAAAGAACACAAAAGATTAGATCCAAGCAACAGTGAATTGCAACATTTCTCAGCACAAGACAAAAGTAACGTAGCAAAAAGGAAAGAGTATACCTTAAAAACAGAAAGTACAGAACAAATAGTAATAGAAAAAGCAAAAGCAGAAACCATATGAGACATAAATATTAGAGTGTTCTAGGGATCCTAAACAAACTGCAATTGAATTAATTGAAGCACATGAGCAAATAACAGAATGGTTCAATGGGGAGGAAACTGCAACATCACAGAACATTCAAATTAGCAGGCCTCCTGGAGACAAAGATGATATTCCAAAAGAACATACCAATGACATAATAGAAAAGTCAGCCTTAAATCCTTATGTCAAAAAATTCCTACCAATAGCAACCTCACAGGGAAAAGCAAACACAGACATTACATCATCTTTAAGTTTCCATACTAATGCAATTCTAATGCAAACTGACGATGAATGTTCAAAACAATAAGAGAAGTCTGTAGCTAAAACTAGGATATGAGCAAAATAGAAATACAAACACCTATGGTCCAAGTATGCCAACAAAATGAGAACACAAAACCAAGAGTTATGATCAAAGTGCATAATGAAATCTCCCCAGTCCTTATCGAGACAGGGGCAAACTAAATCTGTTCTAAAAACATCTTCTGAAGACAGCCAAATCACAAGTTATGTACAAATAATGGGGGCAACATGGAAAAAACAGAGTACCAAAATTAAAATCAAAGATGGTAACTCTAGGACTCCTAACAACAGAACACATATTTTTGTTAATCTCAGAATGCCCAACCAATCTTCTGAGATTTTTTTATGTAAAATTGAGGCAACCATTCAATGTGATCAGTCAGGGAAAATCTTTCTACAATTACCCAAAGACTCTTTAAAACATTATACATTGCTATTCATGGGGCAAGTGGATGATGCAAAAGATCCGAATGAAGGTACAATATTGAAATACCAAGTGATGCACCAGAAGGGCTTTGGGCCACATATTCTACAGATGTAGGGAGTTTAAAGTCAGTAATACTAGTAAAAGTAGAAATTAAAGAAGGGACACCACTAAAGATACCACAACACAAATTAAGTAAAGAAGCCATAGAGAGAATCAATCTGATTATCCAGGGCTTGTTAGAACAGAAAATCTAATCCCAACCATTTCAGGACACAACTCACCAATTATACCCATAAAGAAAGCAAAATGTGACTCTGAAGGAAAAATTCAATGGAGACTGGTTCAAGATTTAAGAGCAATAAATAACTTTGTAAAAAAAGTCCCATGCAGTCATTCCAAGTCCATCTAAAATAATTTCATATTCCAAGTAAATCTAGATTTTATACTGTCATAGATCTGTGTAGTGCTTATTTTAGCATACCAATTGCAAAGGAAAGCCAAAAAAATCTTTGCTTTCACATAGAATGGGTCTCAGTTAACCTGGAGAAAGTTACCCATGGGATTCTGCAATAGCCCAACAGTATTTTGCCAAATCCTGCAACAAAATTTAAAAAACATCCAATTCAGAGAAAGCAAATTGTGCACTATGTGGATGACATTCTTCTTGCAACCCCATCTGCTAAAGTTTGTTACCAGGAAAGTAAAAAACTCCTCTTAGAGATATATAAGAAAGATCACAAAGTTTGCCAAATCAAAATTATAATGGGTCATACCTAAAGTTGAATACCTTTGTTTTATCTTGGAAAAGGGGATGAGAAATATTTCCAAGAAAAAAGTAGAGGACATCCAAAAGCTCAGTGTGACAAAGACTAAGAAACAACCGAGAGCCTTTTTAGGAGTAACAGGTTTCTGTGGACAATGGATCCCAGGCTATAGTCAAATAACAAAATGCCTGATGGACTTAACCAGAAATACAGTCATAGAAACCTTTGAAACTAACAAAAGAGCATCTCCAAGCCTTGGCACAGTTCAAAGAAGTAATCATAACAGCTCCAGTCTTAGGTATTCCAGACTACAACAAAGAATTCTGTCTCTTTGTACATGAAGCAAGAGGCATACCTTCTGGAGTGTTAGTCCAAACTTTAGGACCCAATTTTAAGCCAGTGGCATATTATAATACACAGCTAGACGTAATTGAGAAAGGAACAATTCCCTGTTTGAAAGCAATTGCAGCCATAGCAACCATGATTCAAAAGTCATCTGATTTGGTACTAAGATCAAAACTTAATGTCTGCTCTTCATACCAAGTAGAGTTCATATTGAAGAAATGTCATTTACAAGCTTGTATGCAACAGAGACTTTCCCAATATGAAATTGTGTTACTAAGCAACAAAAATATCACATTAAAATGTTGCCAACCATTATATCTGGCAACCTTGATTCCACATCTGCCATTTGAAAGGGAACCCATACATAATTGCCAGGAAACAATATCATTAGTAGAAAAACTCAGAAATTATTTAAAAGACACTTTCCTGGAAAACCCTGAAATTGAAATGTATATATATGGTTCGAGCTTGATATTTAATGGGGAAAGGTACACCAGATTGGCAGTAGTAACACAAACAGTGTATATATAGTATGCATCCTTTCCAAAGCATGTGAACACTCAAGGGGCAGAGCTAGTTGTTCTGTTAAAAGTTTGCCAAATCGGAAAAGATAAATGGGTCAATATTTACATTGATTTCTGGTACACATTCTCAGTAATTCATGCCACAGCAGAAATTTGGAAACAGAGGATTTTTGACAAGTGCAGGCAAAGGGATTACTTATGCCAAAGTTAAAGCCTATGCAACTCCTTGAGGCCCAAGGAAGTGGCAATAATCCACTGCAGATCACACATGGGTAATAAAGATCATGTGTCCTTAGGAAACCATAGAGCAGACAATACAGCCAAATTTGGAGCTAGAGAAGGACCCCTACATGTATTGAATATCTCGCTTGTTGAACAGGACAATCTCACTAATGCCTACAATGAACAGGAAATTCAAACGTATAAAGAAATTAGGGGAAAAACAAATAAGGAGCATATGGTTTTCACACCTATGCAAGCCTATCCTGCCTAGAACCTTATTCTATCACGTGTGCAATGCAATACATGCATAAAGATACCATGGAACTCAAGCCATGATCAATTCAGTGGGGATGATTTTGGACAGCACCTGGAATATCCTCATATGCCATAAGAGTCTGTCAAAAATGTAAAATTTGTATGTAGTTCTACCAAGGAGTTTATAAAACCAAAGGGTTAGGAGATCATCCCTTAGCATATACTCCATTTGAATGCATACAGATCTATTTTATCAACATGCCAAGAGACAAAGGGTTTAGGTATTGCCTTGTGATCATAAACAGACTGACTAAACAGCCAGAAGTTTTTCCCTACCAAAAAGGATAACGAGGCATTTCTGGTCAAAATTCTATTAAAAGAAATCATACCTAGATTTGGAATCCTCACCAAATTGGACTCAGACTGTGGGAATCATTTCACTCAATACTCAATGAAATTTAGAAAAATCTAGGAATAAAAACACACCGTATCAGCCCCAAAGTTCAGGGCAAGTGGAGAGATTAAACAAAGACATCAAAATATTAATAGGTAAATTTTGCACAGAAACACACCTAAAATGGATAGACATTCTACCATTAGTTCTGTTCCATCTGAGAACAAGACCCAGTGGAGTTCTGCACATCTCTCCATTTGAGATGCTATATGGACATGCAATTTTGCAGGGAAGGATTGCAAACCAGCTTACATAGCAATGATAGGAAGAGACTGTCAGTTAACAAAATATATACCAGCTTTACAAATAAGTATAGCAGAGCTGCATGAAATTGGTTTGATACAACAAAAAGTAAACTGGATTACAATTTATACATCAAACCAGGAGACAAAGTATACATAAAAAATTTCAATAGAAAATTGGCTATGGACAGAAAATGTCCTGGACCATGTGAAGTATTGCTCACTACCCTGACAGCTGTAAAAATTGCAGGGAAAGATTAATGGTTCCACTTTTCCCACATAAAACCAGAAAAATCCAACACCACTGTAAGAGACACAGAAGAAGAAGATAGTTACACAAAAGATAATGCTGAGAAATAGAAATGAAAACAAAAACTGAATAATATCACAGATGCACCTCAAAGAAAGAAGAGTGCCACAGAATATTCCTGACATAGAAAGCCTAACAGTCAACTCATAACATCCATCAAGCATACCACAGCAACAAGAAGAAGACAAGACAACAGCCCAGATGAAAAGCATCAAGAAAAGCTACTAGAGAGAAGAAACAAAGAGAAAAAGTCAAAATGGACAGCTAAGACTTTGAACTCTGTAAATTTGTTTATACAAGAAGAGGACAGATGGAAAACGGGACTTATATGTAAGGCTAAGTGTGGTGAGAGCATCAAAACAATATTAATTTCACATATTAGGAAAATAGCATGCAACAGTACATAACTTGGAAGAAAGAAGAGAACCATCAGGGAACATGAGAAGTGGAAATCTGAAGAAACTTGGTAAGTACCCATCCAACACAACACTATAGACACACATTACACAAAAATCACAAACTGATATATATTTGTGGAGACCTAATATAAATAAACAAGTGTCTGAAACTGCATTAATGCAAAATGTAAATATGTATATAGTTAGTTCCATAAGGTCTCAGGCAAATAGAAAGATCAAAAAGATATTTCTATCTGACTAACATCAGGATTAAGGAACAATGTATATTATTATATCATATATGTATAATCTCTGTGAATAGTGTATATATTGTAATTAGGTTGGTAACATAGTGATAGGGTCTGTAAATACGTAACATAGCATGTATATACATTGTACATAAGATTAGGGTAGAGATTAGACTAGAGATTTAGGGAATAGCTATATTAAGTAGGGAATAAATTAGGAGTTAAATTAAGCATAGATAGACAGTTATATTTAGGAATAGAATTAAGCTGCATTTGTAGATAGTAAAGTTTTAATTGTTTATTGTAAAGCTGATGCTGAAATTGTGTTAATGGAAATCTATAGATAGAATATTTTGCAAATAACCATACATAGGTAGAGTAGGAAAAACTATTAGTTTAACTTAGCAAGAGTCAGTAATATTAGCATTAGGATTCAAATTTCTTTGTAACCATTTTGTTCAACATTTATTGTACTCAATTTACTGTAAAACTCCAAAACTACCCTTACCCAAAACTTTCCTGCAAAGAATTCCTTAGATTAAATAAAGTTAACATAGAATAGAGATAGAGTAATTGAGGGAAGTTTATTATTTTGGGGGAAGTAGTTAGAAATTATTTTAGTAGCTTGGTAAGTATAATAAATATAACTGTGACCTTGAGAAGGTCACAATATAAAAAAGGGGATGATTGTGGAAAGGAAAACTGTGAATCAAGCAACAACTAAAAACTAGGCACTTGGAGCTTACTGTGATATAGGTGTAAAAGTCAGAATTTGAGATCTTTTTTACCCTATATTCAAATCTTAGCCTCTTACTGGGTGTGTGAATGTGGGCGAATCACAATCTCTCTGGCCATAGTCTTCTCATCTACATCTTTAGGGGTTGGACTAGAAAGCCTCAAAGGTTCCTTCCATCTTTAAATCTATGATCCTCAATCTCTGCTATACCAACTAAAGATAATATTAGTAATAATGCCTTCTAGTTTTTCTGTGTAATTCATGGGGAAGAAACCTTTCCTGAATTTGTGTTCTCAGTTTTATCACTCAATGGAATGCTGTACTCACTGATTTTTAGGTTTTGATTACTTAAGTTTGTTCCACTCATTTAGTATTCCATTTTTTTAATAGTACCACCAAGTTTTGAAGATGCCTACTTAAAAAATATATAGTTTTGGGCAGTTAGGTGGCTCGTAGGTTCAAATCTAACCTCAGACACTTCTTAGCTGTGTGACTCTAGACAAGTCACATAATCCCCATTACCTAGTCCTTACTACTCTTCTGCCTTAGAACCAATACACAGTGTGGATTCTAAGATGGAAAGTAAGGTTTTAAAAAGAAAGAAAGAAAGAAAAATACATAGTTTTAATAGCTGATCATGCAATGCCCCTTTATTGGTTTTTTGGGTTAACTCAAGAATGACTTGTAACAATTTCTGAAAGGGAACATTATTAAATGAATGTGTATTTCTCTATATACCATAACATTTTTACAAAACTTAATTATCTACTAGAGCAAGAGAGAAATCATAAATATGCATAGGTAGAATAAGTACATACTTTATAGACTGATGCAAAATTAATAAGCAATAAAGAGGACATTTATATAAGGTACAGATTTAAATATAGACTAATGAATGATATGCCTAACAATGAGGGCATCAAAGAACAAATTATAGAAAAAATTTTAACTATTTAAAAGATAATGACGATAATAAAACATAGTAAAATTTTTGAGATATGACTAAAGCAGTTTTCAAAGGAAAAATTATAGCTCAAAAACATATTTTAACAAAATAGAAAACATCAATGAATTGACTAAGCAATTGAAAAAATTAAAAATCTCTAACAAAAAAATGGTAAAAATCAGAAAAAGTGATGAAAAGCAAAAAACCTGCAAAATTTTGCTAAGCAAAACAAGAAACTGTTTTTTAAAAACTAATAAAACTGATAAACCATTACCTAATTTGATTAAAAGTAACAAATTACCAAAAGCAAAAACAAAATGAAGTGAAATTGTAATAGGCAATGAAAAAAAAGAGGATCATTTAAAAATTTTATATCAGAAAAACAGAACTGAAAGGCAATGATTAAACATAAAACTATAAAAGTCCAAAATTAACTAAACAAAATATAGAGATCTTAACCAAAGAAAGAGAAATTGAACAAACAAATGAACTATCATGGTGGAGGAGGGAAGTTCAGATTGATTTTCCATTTAAAACTCTTCTCAAACAGATTGGAAGTTCATATAATCTCTCTCCTGAATAAGAATACTATGGATAGGTACTTCTTAAGTATTTTTTGTGGGGAGTAGAGGCACCCAAAAAGGAAAAAGAACAAAGATTTTTAAAAATCTATTATTCTGTTTGTATTAAATACCACATATTTTCCCCCTGACATATGCACAAATGGGTAAGTATGCATACAAACTTTATCCTTAAACTGACATCTTTTATGATGTAAAACAGTACTTAGGCTATGAACAATCTGATATTTCCATATGAAGTTTCATACAGTTAACATGTTTATATCGGTATGTATGTATGACTGTCTAAAAAGGTAAATTTGCAAGTTTTACAATGACCCATGGCTAAATCTATGAAATCTGTTGTCATAGACATTAACAATTTACATTTATTCACATTAAAACAAAAATATATGCTACGTACCGAAGAGGAAAAGATACTAAAAGAATCTTTGTAAGGTAAGGAATACAATTTGTTAGTTCATTTCAAGGTAAGGAATACAATTTGTTAGTTCATTTCATTTAAGAATATCTAGATTTTAAATTCCTTAACGACATTTATATGTTTTATATCCCTCATGGCAGCATATATAGAGAATATGTTCAATGAATATTTGATGAATAAATAAAAAGAGCACCAGTAGTCATTTACCAAAACACATCCATTAGTCTGTACAATAGTTATCTTATTTTTAATTTACTTTACCATACTTCCATGTTCTTCCTTTATCATTAATACTATAGATAATTGATAAATTTGACAAAAGAAAATATAAATAATCATGGTCAGATGCAAAAGTGTGTATTCAAGAACAAGACTGTTTCAGACAGAGTACTTACTTCAGAATTAGGGCTTTCAGAGAGAGTTCTTTGCTGAATTTCTAAGATTTTGCCACCCAGTCTTGTCAGAGATGAAGGTGCAGAATGTGAAAATTGTGTTTTAGCAAAAACAGAGTTATCCTCCTCTTCCAGTACATCTTTATCACCTGCATGGCCAGTCTTTCTTAAGATGCCTCTTAGCCGTGGTAAAGGGATTTTAACATTGGTGTCTTTTTCAAAGTTGCTGATGTTTTCTATTGAGAAATCAAATACTTCCATTTAAATGTACAAATTTTTAAATGGTATAGTCAGTGATATACTATTCCAGAAAAAAAAATTTAATTTCCTCACTAATCATCTGGATCTTAGAGAACCAAAATTATTTGAGTCTTCTCTTCTCTAGACAAGTGTGCTCAGTTCACTTTCAACTAATCCTTATATAATACAGTTTTAAGTCCCTTTACCTTGTGGCTGCCCTGACCAGGATACTTTTTCACTACCTTGCCTTTAATGTAGTAACCAGAACTGGCACCTGTTTCCTTATGGAAAACATGATCTAGTTCCAAACAATTAACTGAAAAATGAGCTACTAGACACAACTAGTGGAAATGTGATAACTGTCTACAAAATGAGAATTCACCTTTAACTAATTTTCTAACATTAAACTTTTCAAAAATCTAAACTGGATAGAAGACCTACTTTAATTAAAAATAACATTTCAAAATCAAAACTATCAATAGGCACAGGAAAAAGTGTTCTAAATCCCTCCTGGTTAGAGAAATGCAAATTAAAACAACTCTGAGATACCACCTTACACTTTATCCAATTGGCCAATATGGCAGCAAAGGAAAGTGATAAATGTTGGAGGGGATTTGGCAAAATTGGGACACTAATACATGGCTGGTGGAGTTGTGAATTGGTCCAATCATTCTGGAGGGCAATTTGGAATTATGCCCAAAGAGCTTTACAAGATTGCCTGCCCTTTGATCAAGCAATACCACTGCTGGGTTCATACCCTAAAGAGATAAAGGAAAAAATACTTGTACAAAAATATTTATAGCTATACTCTTTGTGGTGGGGCAAATGAAGGGGTTTCTGTTAGTTGGGGAATAGCTGAACCAATTGTGGTATCTGCTGGTGATGGAATACTATTGTGCTAAAAGGAAAATGAACTGGAGGAATTCCATGTGATTTGGAAAGAGACCCCAGGAATTGATGCAGAGTGAAAGGAACAGAACCAGGAGAACATTAACATTGTACATAGAGATTGATATACTGTGGCACAATCAAATGTAATGGACTTCTCTACTAGCAACAATGCAATGATCCAGGACAATTCTGAGGGACTTATGAGAAAGAATGCTATCCACATCTAGAGAAAGAATTGTGGGAGTAGAAATGCAGAAGAAAAACATATGATTGATCATGTGGTTCAATGAGGATATAACTGCAGTTTTGGCATCAAAAGATTGCTCTATTAAAAATATGAATAACATGGAAATAGCTTTTGGACAATGATACATGTATAACCCAGTGGAACTGCTCACCAGCTCCAAGAGGGAAGAGGGATGGGAAAAACCATGAATCATGTAACCATGGAACATTATTCTAAATAAATAAATTTAAGGGGAAAAAAAGAAAAATAACACTTTAGTAGAACTGCCACTATCTATTCAGAAGAATAGAAGACAATTACATTGTAGGAAGCAGTAAAAATATGTCTATTAATGACTATCATCTTAGA
Organism: Monodelphis domestica; assembly: GCF_027887165.1. Lineage (NCBI taxonomy): Eukaryota > Metazoa > Chordata > Mammalia > Didelphimorphia > Didelphidae > Monodelphis > Monodelphis domestica. The sequence continues at coordinate 191,090,174 of NC_077232.1, forward strand.
AATTATTACTGATTCTACAATGTGACTTGTTTGATCAAATTTAGTTTCCTAGAGAGAAGTATCCAAAACCTAAACTGAATTTTTGTTAAAAAAAAAAAGCAGATAAAAAGAGATTTCAGTTGACAAAGAAATTTTTTGCTATTCTACATATTAAAAACTCTGTCATTTACAAGACTGTTTTCTCTGAATTATTGTTTTAGTCATTTTTAGCTGTGCCTGAATCTTTGTGACCCAATTTGGGGTTTTACTGGAAAAGAAACTAGGTTGATTGGCCATTTTCTTCCCCAACTCATTTTACAAATGAAGAACTAAGGCAAACACATTGAAGTGACTTGCCCAGTGTCACACAGCTAATAATGTCTGAAGCCAGATTTGAACTCAAGAAGATGGGTCTTCATGACTTCAGACTAGGCACTTTTATCTACTGCACCATCTAACTTCTCATTTTCTTTATGGTTAAAGGTAAAAGAGTAATCTCTTTCATGAGTGTTATCATGCTACAATGGGTCAGTCGTACAGTTAACAAGCCCTGATGCATACTGGCTGTGTGCACATGGGCAGGAAGGCCATTTAACCTCTTAGGGTCTCAGGTGACTCCATTAAAACATACTATAAAGGGGCAAGCTAAGTAATATTGTAGAGTACCAGATCTAAAGTCAGGAAAACATGGGTTTGAATGTGGCCTCAGAGACTTTCTATTTGGGTGACCCTGTACAAGTTGCTTACCTTCAATGGCCTAACCCTTGCTGCTTTTCTGCCTTAGAATTAAAACTAAGATAGAGGATAAAAATTGAAGAAAAAAAATATATGGTAAGCTATAGAATAATTATAGACAAAAAGCCTATTTCATTCTATGGTGAAAAAAAGTTCTCTACATCAGTAAGATCACAGGTCTGGACCAAATATGTATATATGTGTATGTGTATGTGTATTTCATGGCATAATCACTATATTCTTGTAAACCTTAAAATTCTTTAGACTTATAAATGTTGGAAATTTCACCATTGGGAAATTTCATACTTGGAAAATTTCTTACTGATAGTCTATTGGAATGTGAACCCCATTGGCATGGGAGGTTCCTCCTCCTCCCTTCTTAAGATTACTTTAGGACAGAAACCTTTTGCTGAACAATGGAAAGGACTTTGACCTATGCTTAAGCATAGAACAGGAATTTCTTTGAGTCATGATTGATTTTAGAATTGATACAATGGAGATACTTAGAATCAATCTCCACCCTACTCAGTCCTAACAGGATTGAGGAAGGGCTGCAGCATAGATCAAAATTTAATTATTCCAATCTCTACCCTACTCAGGTTAACAGGATTTAGGAAGGGCTGTAGGAAAGGATCAAAGATTTAATTATTTGAAAATATGACCTTCAACAGACATGTGCAAAGCCAGAGACCTCTGGGCGGTCCTGGGTTAAGCTAGAGCCTCCATTGGCACAGGGAAATTGATGGACAGTGATTGGTAGATGTGAGAACTGAGGGGAGGGAACTTGGATGGTTTCCTTAAAGATAGAGGGGTCTGAAGACTCAGGGCGGGTGGTTGAGGAGTTTGTCTGAGTGGTTGGAGTGTGCTCTGAGAAGCTTGCTCTGAAGGAAGCTGAAGGTGGGGGCCTCTGAGACTGTTTCTCCATTTTGGTCACGTGAGTAATAGGGACTGATCTCTTTTCTTTGCCCCAGCTATCTAAGGGCTTGGGCCTTTTGGCCCAGCCTAAACAGAAGGGGTATTTAAGCCCTATTCCCTTCTCTCCCCTTTCTCTCTCCCTCTCTCTCTCTATCTCTAATTCCTTTCTTCCTCCTGTTTGTAAATAAACTCCATAAAAGGTTGACTGCTGACTTGAGTTTTCATTTAGGAATTACATAGCTGAATTCCTTGGCGACCTTAAATTAATATATATCAGTCTTTTAAAGTGATTTCCTTGTCACATTCTATACTCTGTATACAGTCTAGCTCCATGATGGCAAACCTATGGGACGTGTACCAGAGATGGTATGCAGAGATCTCTCTGTGAGCACACATGCTGAGGACCCAGTGCCACTGTCCCTGCAGCATAGTTTGCCAGAGTTCCTAACTAGAAAGCTGGAGGGAGATGCAGCTGGGCTGCTCTTCTCTCCCCCCCAAGCCTGACTGAATCACCCACCTCCCATGCACAGAAGTCCAATGGGAGTGCTTTCCTCCTCCCCTGGGTAGAGTAAGGGGGGGAAGCAGGGTGCACCTGGCAGTAAGGGGGTAAGAGGCACAGAATATGGTCTCTAGGGGGGCATGGCACTTGGTTTGGGGAGGTGAGATGGGGGTGGGGCCTGGCACTCCATCTCTAAAAGAATCTCCATTACTGATGTAGCCTAACTCTACTTTGTTCCTGACATCTGGAGCATTATTTTCCCCACTTCTAGTACATCACAGGTTGGAATGAGAATAGTGGTCTGAACAAGAGAGCAACCAGAATGAGGAAAGGCCTCAGATCACATCACATAAGGAAGAAGAGAAGGAAGTACAAATGTTCATCCTGGAAAAAAGTTGGGAGGTATAGCTATCTGTCCTCAATTAACCAGAGGCTAATCCATAGAAAAGGGATTTGATTTAATTGCAAGGGTAGGAGCTACAGAAAGGGAGAGGCTCACTACAAAGAATCATTCTTGTTTTATTCTTCTAATACCTCCTAGCTCTGTTACTTACCCCAGAGGAGTAACTTTTCCCTTCTGATTCTAATTTCTCTCATTCATAAAATGGGGATAATGATATTTATACAGCTTGTTTTCAATGATGCTGTGAGGAAAGTTAATTTCTAAACATTTGATATTAAATGCTGCTGAATATTATTAAACTTAAACTCTTTCCTTAACCATGAAATGTCCCATGGCTAACAAGTATTTTATTGAATTAATATCTCTGAAAAAAAAAACCCTATACAAATGACATCTCCAGTGTGTGATCCACTTCCCATTTTTTTTACATCAAAATACTTGATTTTATATAATTTATGATGTAGGTAGAAAAAGTAAATTGTCAGTGCTTTTCCTTAAGCATTAAGTATTAATTACTCAATTAATTACTCCCACAAACTTACTATCTGGAACACCCATCTAATTTCTCAAATAACAAAGTAAACACAAACAGATGTGAAGGAGGAAAGGGGTCAGGAGCATGTAAAACTATTCACTCCCATTGAATTAAAAATATTTTGCCCTGCTTGCTAATAATCTATAGCAAAACACTAAGCATAAATTCTTTAATCTTTGCTCCTACAAATTTAGGAATATGGCTTTTAGAAATTTGCTACTCAATTAAAATTCCATTATAAAAAGCAATATCATTCTCTAGTTAAGTTTTTATGCATGAGGAGAGGGAGTCAAGATCAATGATTTTATCACTAATAGAGAAACAGTTAGGAACTCCTTCCACCAATACATACTGAATACAATCCAAAATGTACATCATCTGTGAATAAGAGTTTTCAAAAGGGCCACATTGCAGATCTGCAGACCTTCAAGGCCTATTCTTACTATTGCTGCCAGCCTAGCTACCTCTGTGATAATAATAGGAAAAATTAAGTACATTGCAAAAATAAATTTATGTTGTATAATTAAATGATTAAAATCATTTAAGATTCACTATAGATTTAAAATTTATTTTGATTTTGTGCAACATATTAACATAATGCTTACTCCATATTAAAAATCAGAGTATTGCAACTTAAATCTTGCTGCCATCTTATGGTTAAAAAAATAATTTTAAACATCTCTTATATAGCAAATCCTGAATAATAGAACATAGGTTATTTTGTTTATTTAATCTTCCACATGTATTTAATCCTTGACTGGCTGTAACCTCCTAGAACATACTCTAAGCTGTCTTATCGTACTTATCGATTCCTGTATTATATAATAATTTTGCATAATTAAAAATTAACTAGGAATGAATTAAATAATTGTAGATTGTAGACTCTTCAGGACACTCAAAAGGTTAAGAAGGTAAACAGAAACAAATGTGATAGGTAGATGGCCATGAGGAAGAGGAAAGTTGTAAAGGAAAGGTGAACCAAGTCAAGAAATTTAAAATCTGAGATATACATTTTTTGCTCCTGCAATCTTCTCAACTTCATCACGCTCCCCTCAAAACAATTAGAAAACATTTTAAAATGCCTTTGTTGTTTTATGCTTTGTTTTTTCACAAAAAAAGAATAAGCAAAGAGAAAATGTTATCCTATTTAAAAGGTATGAATGTTTTTTCAGACATCATTCTTGGCTCTGATTAGAGCCAATGAAGATGTATACCATAGTCTGTCTACAAACAGCAGGGGGAAAAAAAGCCTCAGCAGTTTAGGAAGCAAAGAAAGGGAGCAAATGCAGAGCCTCTATTTTACTTTCCACTACTCTTCCCACACTATTTGTTCAATAAAATGACTAGGCTTTTTTTCCTTAGGAAAAAAATTAAGTTCCTTTTTGTTTTCAACTCCTACTTCTAACTACTTTCTTCTGAGACCATAATAAAAATGGTACAATCAATTCATAGTTTTCTCACCAATTTTCTTATTGCTTTTTACTCTAATTGTTAGCACAATAGTTCAGGCTTCCAACACTCAAGAGAATACATTTGTACAAGTTTCCTAAATGTATCTCTCCCTATTCTGATTCTTTGCCCTTCAAACTACCACCAGGGTATTTTTTTCTAAGACATCATGTCAATTTTATGTTATTCAAGATTGCCAAAATCCTCAGCCAACATTTGTGGTATTCTGCAATTTGACTCTACACATCTATACAACTCACATCCTAATTCTTCCCCCAAAACTTCATATTCCACTTCAGTAGGATGTCTCTCCACTATAATGGAATAGAAGAAGAGCAGGGAAGAAGCATTTATAGCAACTACTATATGCCAAATACTGGGCTAAGTATTTTCTAAATACAGTAGAGCTCTATATTGGTGGAGGGAATGGCTGCTGACTCCATATGGGCTCTCTCCTCACTCCTGATCTTCCCCAGTCAGAAGCACCCCCCCAAAAAAAACAAAACCTTTAAAAATAGTGAAAGTGAAAAAAGTGAACTCTTTTAAAGCAGAAGAAACCACTAGGGTAGACCTTAGCTTCCTTAATACCTGGGAATAAGTGAAACCTGGGAAAGCAAAATCAGAAGGATTGTTATTATAATATACAATAATATGTATTACCTCAGTTGATCTTTACAACAACCCTGAGAAGTACTATCCTAATTTCACAGTTGAGGAATCACACAGACAGAGCTTTCATGGCAGGCCCAAAGTCACATAGCTAGTAACATCTGAGGCTAGATTTGAACTTAAGTCTTCCTGACTCTGGGCCCTCTGCCCTATCCACTCAGCTGTTCTCTTCATATATACATATCCTAAACCCAAGCCCTCCTTTTTGAATCCTACCCATCCCACAAGGTTCATAAGTCATTATAGATCACGACCAGAAAGTATCCAATGGTCATCTAATCTAATTCCATAATTTTACAAATTAGGAACTGAACAGCTTTAAGTTTTTATTTCACTCATGAAGCTTTCCTTGATTACTCACTCATTCTCCCTAAGCTGTGATTTCTTTCATCTATTTTTCAATCCTTACAATTTAGCCCTGATTTTCACTCAATCCAGTTTTATTTACACAACTGGATTATAAGTTTTTTGAAGGTAGAATCTATGAACAGATGAATGAAAAAGCATTTAGATTCCTAAGCCAGTCACTGTGCTAGGAGCTGGAAATACAAATGCAAAAGTGAGTCATTTTCTATACACAAGGAACTTATATTCTAAAAGAGAAAGACAACACTCCCTCCCACTCCCAATGGAAAGTTGACCATAGAATGGACTGTCATTAAAATAAAAAGGTAAGTTAGGCTATGGAGAAGAACATACAAAACTCTGGGCTAGTTAAAAGTTAACCCCTCCATTTTTGCCTTTCATATCTGACCCTTATTTCAATGTGCCCTTCCCCACTACATAGACATAGACATAACCCGGGTTAAACTGTCCTGTTGGGGCACAAACTCCCTTCGTCTATTCTATCTAGCCCATCTATAGCACCAGACTATGTTTCACCTACTCTTCCCCTGGATTATCATCTTCTTGCCTTCTACCCTTCTCTTTGGGGTCTCCCAAATTCTAATCCAGCTTTAACTCTAGGAAACATAACCAAATCAATATCAATTCTGGATTCTACTCCCCTATCATTTCACTAACCACATTGTGACTCTCCAAGCCACAATGCTCTTCCCCTATATGTGTGGTCACTATTAGAATGTCAAGCTCCCTTTGTTCAGATCAAGTTTCATTTTTGAAATTCACTCTATGCAGTATCTGGTGCATAGTACAGAACAGTAAACATGCACTTAATGCTTTTTATTTACTCTCTTACTCAAGTACCTTCAATTCCCTGCTTTCTATGGGGGCTCCTACACCTCAATCCAAAAACATGCTCAGACCTCCCTTCACCTAAATAAACCCTTCTCTTGACCTGAATCACTCTTTTCCTCTATACTAACAAGCTTTAACAATTTCTGCCTCTGATTCTTTTTCATTCAATTATTCTCAATTCCTTATAACCAGCTTCTCTCCTCACTGCTCATTCTATCCCACTGAAATTGCCATTTCCAAAGTCAGTATCACTAAATCCACATTCTTTTTCAAGTCGTTATTGTCTTTGACCTTTGGAGAGCATCTAACACTATTATTTTCTCTATATTTTTTTTTCCCCCTTGGCTTATGCTACTATATTCTCATGGTCTATCATCATGACCAGGAGCTAACTTTATGCCCTTTGATCTATGTTTCTTGCTGCTCCTTCTTTGTCTCCTTATTCTCTCCTCCAGTTCCTCTATTGAAATATTGCCTCCAATACCTCATTCATAATGTGAATGTGACCCTGGGTTCTTGAAAATTGTACAGATCACAAGCTTGGGAAGTCCTTCAAGTATGCGCTATGTAACTGATTGTCTCTGTTATCTGGGAAACAGACTAGCTAAATTTGGAAATGTTTATAACCAGAAGATTGACCATTAGATGATAAATGTTTTTACCCAGAGGTATAAAGGAGTGGGCAAAGTGAATCAAGGAGGGGATATTGACAAAATGACAAATCTTATTAGCTGCAATGGTAAGTTAATAATAGCAACTAAATTATGTACCTGATGATATAAATTTGACTAGCCTAGATGGAGATTTTCCATTTATTTCTTCTTGTTCAAATTCCTGGTCTTTTCCATCCATCAATGAATTAATTCCAATTGTCTCCAAAGTATCTAATACTGCTTCTTTTTCTGTTTCGATAGAAAATGGAGCTAAATCTTTTGTTATATTGTTATTTGTTGTCTTAGTTTTCAAAAAATTTACTTTTGGAGAATCATTTTCTTCATCATCTGACACATAAAAATCATTAATAAGATTTTTATTAGTTGACTTTTCATCTACTGATGTATCAGAATATCTTTCAAAAGAACCTGAGAAACAGGAAAGGAAAGAACTTCAATGCTTGTGCTGCAATTAAAAAGAAAAAAGACAAACAAAAAAAGTCCATGTGACAATACATTAGCCTCAAAAGCAAATAAGATTCAGTGACTAGAAAATAATTTTTATCAATATAAATCTGTCCCATCTGAAGCAAATTAAATTTGTGGTGTTTAGCTGACTTAGAGCAGCACTACAATTCACAAAAAGGGTTTACTATAGCAGGGATATTAAATTCAAACAGAAACAGGACACTACTCTATAAATAAGAATCCCTGCTGCTGCATATTGACTTAGTTTTAAAATATATTATCTATGGCTTGTATATTATTTATTTTATTACATATTTCCCCATTATATTTTAATCCAATGCAGCTGCTTTTAGGGGTGGTTGTGAGTTTGATACCTCAGTATTATAGGATGGCAATCTCCCATAATACATTTAAAATATTTAAAATAATTAAATTAAACCTAAAATAATTTTCAAATCTTAAAAATTAATCTCACAAACAATTTTATTGGGTTAAGTCAGGTATATATAAATGACAAAACAAACTTGATAGTTATAACCATTATTTATTTCACTGGTCTGATTATTTTTATTTTTTTCTATAAAAACTGATAGGGGCTAAATTTAGTTCAAAAAGTCTCAAAGGTTGTCTCTCTAAATACAGGAATACACCTTTACCTGTTGGAAATTCTTTTCCTGCAGCTTGAGAGGATTCCAGCAGGGAGAAGATTCTCAGCTTCTTTTGTCCCTCTAGCCTCAGAGTTTGTATCTTTCTCAATTGTCCCACTCCTACCCCCTTTACTACTAAGCATCAAGAAGGCTTCAAAGAAAATCAGAAACCTTTAGCAAAATGTTAGGGGAAAGCTTATGCTAGTCAATTAGATTGGCGTAATTTCATGTCTGTGATTTAAATTTTTGTAGATTGAATGCAAAGAAGGTAGAAAAAGAGAAGGGAAGGAGACTTTTTTCTCATAAATTAGTCATACCAGCATCATCATCATCATCATCACTGTCAAAGTCATCGGAATAATCTTCACTTTGTTGCCGAGATGAACGAGCTGAAACTGCTCTCTCTAATTCATCCTGAAATGATATAACAAGAGTAAGTTTCCTTTCAAACATGAAGGTTTCATATCTAGATATGATTTCATCAAACATTTCATTCTATTCCTAGACCAAAAGCTGCTTTTCCAATTAAATTCTACTAGCTTGGGCTTGAAGTTAGAACCAATTTGCTCTAAAATACAACTCAATAGGAAATCTGAGTTTCTGTCTTCCTTGTATATTTAAAGGGTTAGGATACAGTGAGCTACATATATCAAGAAAAACTTAAAAAATCACCATGTTTCAGCAATGAAGTCATCCTTATACTTATGTAAAAATGATCTTTTAAAACCATTAATAATGTTTTTAAACCATTAATAATTCATTAACATGTTGCAATTTTAAAGTTGAAATAATGCAGCCAAAATAATTGACAGATAGCTCTAAAAATAGGTGAAGAATTCCTCCTTTTAAATGTCACTCATTACTACAACTTCAGACCATCCCCAAAGTAGCAAGAATTGAGATGAAGCTTTGTATTTCTTCTTCATGTTGAAATATGGGGAGTTCCACACAGTTAAATGATTTACTTCAACAAAAGCATTCCATAATTCAAGGCAGTCTACTACTACACACTTCTCCCCAAACTCACTCATATAAAGTTCCTTGCCCCATCATACTCTCCCTCTTATCTCTGCTTATGCCCTTTTGCATCATCTTGTGATTATTCAGCTCTTGAAACCTTTTCTAAAACCTATGTTTTGGGTTATGTTCAAAGTAGGAATGTATTTGGACTTCCTTTTCTCTGTAGCCTTTTTCTTTATCTTTTGATTGTAGCTATAATTCTTATTCTCTTCCAAGATTTCTTTCTCCTCCCTTGCTTAAAATGTCATTCCATCCTGTTCCTAAATAACTAATCAATTCCCCAAATGTTGTCACCTTCCCAACCAAGTTAAGGTTGAGAATGTAGTGAGATAACAGTCCTTGAGGCTTCTAAGCAACCAGGTGTTTTATCAACTTTATATCCTCAAGGAACTTAAGCAAGCTCTCAGCTAGCCAAACTTTACAGTCAGTTTCACCCCTTGTGATGAACCACTTTTCAAAGGCATTTCAAGTTAATATTTATCTTCTGCTCATTTTCATATATAAATTTAAAGAAAGTTTTTCATATATAAATTTAAAGAAAATTTTAAAACAATTGAATTTATTTTTACCTGGAAAGTAGTTCTTTTGGTGATTTTTGGACTCTTGGTATAGGCCAAAATACTGCTAGACACTTCATCAGACATGGTGATTTTGTAAAAAGGTTAAACAGCTGTTAAATGTCTTTTCTCAGTTAAGTTTACACAGTGGCTAGTAGGTGAGTCTGTTGATTCGATCTATGTTGGGAATTAAAATACAGGGATAAGAACAAAAATTTAATTTGAAATGCTTTGCTAATACAATCAATATATACATTATGCATGGATTTTTTTCTGAGTATATATAACTACATTTGACAACGTCTTTATTTTTTTGGTCTGGACCTGTCATTTTGTAGTGGAGAAAACTTCTAGTATTGGAATTCCTAATAGTACACCCCCACAATGTGGATCTATCATGGGGTCTATAATTTAAAGATAATTGCCTGGCAAACTGTGAGGTTATGGGATTTACCTAGGTGGTATAGCTTGTATTTAATAGACACTGGAATGAAGCCAAGTCTTACAAATGCCAAAGCAAGATGCCCATCTACTATGTAATGCTGCCTCCCTCTGACACAATTAAAATTTTTATCTATAGTCTTCTTGCAGAGTTCTAAAAATAATAAAAACAAAAGCCAACCAAGGACACAAATTAGTAATTCTAAACCAATTATTTTGAAAAAAAGTACAACTAAAGGACTAAATTTAAGAGATACAAAATCTGCTACCTCTATTACAGCTAATATGATCCTCTAATTCATTCCTCACAGAATTCATACAAAAATAATAAAATCACTAAACTACCTACAGCAGAACCTGTAATTGTGAAATGTGCAAAATAGTATTTCTTCCCTTACTCTTACTTGTGAAAGGTTAGGACAAAAGTTTTTATGTGATGTACTTAATTCTAGGACAACACAAAAGGCACTGTTCCTCGCCTTTAAAGATAGAGAACACACCTTAAAAATTTTTTTTCTAAAAGCCTCCAATTCTATTTCATCATTTATGAAATGTGATGAACAAAAGAACTAAAGCATAAGGAGGTAGTTGGCAGGGGTAGAGACTGTAGAAAAGTAAGTAACCTTTAATGGAAAGTTTACAGAGTGGGGTGAGGAGAACAATGGCCTTGGAGTTAGAATGCCAGCTTACTATCTTAGAGAAAGTCACTCGAACTCTCTATGTTGCAATGCCTCTATATGCGAATTGAGGGAATTATACTAGTCTTCAAAGACCTTTTCAGTTCTAAATCCTCAGATACCTTAGAAATCACTTTATCTGTCTTAGCTTCAGAGTTCCTTCACATTGCAACTAAATTATTCCTAACTCTTTTCTTAAAACTCCATTATTCTAAAACTTAGCTTCTAATTCTAGCTGTCTCATATCCTATTTGGGACTTTTAGCAAGTCTTGCCTTACCTTCTCTGGCCTTGAGTATCCTCACATAAAATAGTAACTGGACTAAATCTCCAATACCAAGATCCCATGCTCATAGAATTGCAACTGGAAAGGACCTAAGTACATTTACTCCAACATATTTACTACTTTGACTTATGAATCTCTGATATGCATTAATCCAACTTCTGCCTGAATATCTTCAATACAGGGGAATCTAATAGCCCCAGAAAAAAAGCCCATCATGAATAATAACCATACTGGTTACCTCATGGGGTCTAGTATCTTATTGGCTGCTACTAAAGGAGTCAGAAGTCATTTCAACTCTGCAGGATCCTCAATTTTTTCCTTCTGTAAAATTAAAGAATTGGCCTATATAAACTATGAGGTTCCTTTGTTATTAAAATGCCTCTGTTAGTAACTTGGAGTTAAGCATCACTTTACTTCTCTGGGCCTTCATTTCCTCACCAGTGAAAGGGATTGTCTTTTCCAACACTGAATCTATGACTAGATATAATTTTATGCTTGGGAATTTGAATTCACCTGACTTTCTGGGCCCTAGCTGAGAAACAGTTTGGCTTAACTGCTGTGCTGGATTTTGTCAAAAAGAAATGTCTTCAAATCTCGCATTGAGACACTTATTGTATATAGCTCAGAAAGTCATTTAACTTCTCTGAATCTCTCAACTTTCCTCATCTGTAAAATGGAGAGAATGAAAGCAATAACCTCAGAGAGACATTGTAAAGTCTATATGAGATAATGTGTTTTTAAACTATAAGGTAATATAGAAATGTCAGCTATTAACTAGCTTGTCAAGCTCCAAGTTCTATAATGTAAAAAAATGCACTTGGAATCAAAGTAACTAGATTCCGTTCAAAAGCTAGATGCCACTTGTCAGAGAGGCTGTGGAGAGGATTTTTCCTCAGGTACTGCTTGAAATAGATGGTGCTAAAGTATCTTCCAACTCTGAAATTGAATGGTTTAGGATCCCGGCTAATTAATTGCTACCTTTTTTGAGCTTTAAGACCTTTGAATTATTTGATCATCATTTTCTTCATTCATTTAAATGAGGATTGAAATAAAGTAAATGGGGGCAGCTGGGTGGCTCAGTGGATTGAGTTAGGCTGAGAAATGGGAGGTCTAGGTTAATTCAAACATGGCCTCAGATACTTCCTAGCTATGTGATTTAACCCCCATTGCCTAGTCCTTATGGTTCTTCTGTCTTGGAACCAATGCAAAGTATTGATTCTAAGAGGGAAGGTAAGGGGTTTTTAAAAATTAAAAAGGTAACCTCTAAGATCACCTGAAGTTCTAAATATATGTTTTGATGAAAATCAGAATCTAAGACTTACTAGGATTTGAATTCTAACCTACTTGACCCTGAAATCTTAGGCAAGCCCCTTTCTCTCTCTCTCTCCCGGATTTCACAGGATATCAGATTTAAAGGTCAAAGACATTTAAGAGGTTAGCTTAATCCACTCCCACACTTTGCAGATAAGTATCCCAGAGAGACAGATGACTAAATTCACATTTGAATTCAGGTTCTCCCATTCCAAAAACAGTTCTCCAATTCCAATAGCAGTGTTCTTTCAACTCTAGGATGAGGGTCCCATCCCTTTCCTCACCTATGACAGATTAGATGAGCTTCAAAGGTCTTACAATAATAATGAAAATAGCAGAGGGTGTCATGGATAGAGGAACAAAAAAGTTTAACTAAGAAGGGAAGGAGCAGGGAAATCCTTGGACTTAGAGTTCTCTGGAGTTGTCAAGCAGGTACAGATCTGCCCAGGTAGAGAGGGTTTTAATCCTTAGTTCTTTCTCAGGCAATCACAGGGCCAATAAAGGAGAGCAATCTATTTCTATGACGTTATTAAAAGAAATACTTCTTACCTTCTGACTTAGAATCAGTACTGTATATTGGTTCCAAGGCAGAACAGTAAAGGCTTTGGCCACATTTGAATCAAGACCTCCCATCTCTAGGCCTGGCTCTTATGCAGAGCCACTCAAGCTGTCCCTATGGATGCACCCACTGACACAACAAGATCACACACAACAACCTTGTGAGGTGAGAGCATTTATCCCTATTTTGCAGACAAGACAACTGAGGCTCAAAAGCTAAGTGACATGTCCAGTGTGTCTGATCAGGGACATTCTAGCCACAAATCCCGGGCTCAAGTCTAGCCCCGCTCCCCGTCCCCGCCCCTCTAATCACCAGAAGCCCAGTAACGTGCTTTAAAGTTTGCACTCAATACCCCCCGCCCCCTTACGCCGCCCGGGCCACGGCGGGCACACCGCCACCCCACTTCCGCTCTTTGGGCAGCCAGCCCCTACATCTAGATATCCCGCGAGGCTGAGGTCCCGGGCCGCGTACCCACTCCCAGCCACTCCCGCGGTAGCTCCTTGGTGTGACAGAGGTCCGGGAGCGGTGGGGGGCTGAGGCCCAGAGTCCGTGGGAGGGAATGAGGTAGGTCGTCTCCTCTCCCCACGGTGGCCTAGGTCACGGCCCAGGCTGGACTGAGTTCTCCCTCAGTGTGGCGGCGGGAGAGGGGCGGGAACCAGCCAGTTGCTCCAGCAACAAGGCCAGAAGGAGGAAGTGAAATCACAACAACCAGACTCGTGCTTACCCCCGCCCCCCTCCCCAATACCCCTGCCTATAGGGTCTTTCTTACGTCCGGGTTCATTGCCAGGGCGACTGAGTTAACCTAGGAAATGATGTCACGGCAGCTGGGCCTGGCGGGAAGGGGATCAGCCTCTTTCCCCTATAGCTGCCTCCTTTTTGGTTTTCCTATGCAGGATCTGTTGTCTAGGAGACGCTAGCCCCGCCTCCTCCCCTCAATTGGGAAGGGTGGAGCGAGAGTTGGAAAGAGTTGGCAATCCAGAGAGGTGGATCTAACTCGGGGGCGGGGCCTCCAGGTGGGTATCAGGAGGAGGCAGGCTGAAGAAGGGAGCCTGGGAGTGCGCGGTACCTGAGTCCCACCTGTGTGTCTGAGGGTTGTTGGGGTGAGAATGCCAGGAAGGTGTCGCAATCTGACAGGACGTTCGAGAATGTTAGGAGAAAGAACCATGTACTGCGGTGGGGAAGCGACTCGCCCACAGTCACGCACAGCAGAATTAGGTGAACCAGAGAACCAAGCCCCGCTGACTGGTTCAGTCTGTAGAACCTCCAAATCGAAGGGGATTATCTGGTTTTATCACGACAGCAACAGCCATGTATTCACCATAATGATGAAGATGCTGACTAATGTTTAAATAGTGCTTCAGGATTTACAAAATGTTTTACAAATATAACGTTTTATCTTCTCAACAATCCTAGAACGTAGGTACGATTACTGTCCACCTTTCACAGGTGAAAAAACTGAGGCAGACAAAGGTTAAGTGAATGCCAGTCTTCATACTCTGGAAAATAAGGCTGAATTTGAATTCGTTTTCCTGAATCCCAAGCCCAGGCCACTGGGACACCCCTTAGGTCATTTTTTCCTTTTTTATTTTGTAAAGAAATACGCTTACTCCCAGGAAAGTTCATTCCATTTTCAGACGTAATTTTTCATCCCTTACATGCTTCCGCTTTGCTATTTCCATCCATGGCTCCTAGTTTTCCCTTTTGGGGGGGCAAACAAAACAAACTTTATCCCTTTTCTAATACTTTATGGCAATAGAATACCTGGAGGCTGCTACAAAGTCTACTGCAAATATTGTCATCTCTAGGCTAAATAATACTAGTCGATCGCAAAATGAGCATGATCTCTAATCCCTTCACCACTCTGGTTCTTTGCACTATGCTACACAGAATCCATAGCATGCTGGAGCTGGAAAGTATCTTAGACCTCAATTTGCTCAACTGTCTCACTTTAAGAGAAAACCTGAGATCCATAGAAGTGATATGACTTGTAAAAATCACAAAAATAGCCAGTAAGCCAATTAAACCTAAGTCTTTTGATTAGATACTAAACATTGGGCAAGTTTCTCAGTTTGTTTTTTAATCTATAAAATAACTAAGGTATTGTGATAAGGAAGGAAAGGATAATAAGACGAGGTTAAGTGCCTAGGTGCCTACTGCCACCCTGTGGTGAAGGTGGGATTCAAATAACAGCAAATTTGTACCTGTAATGGCCCCACCCAACTCAAAACTCCTTATTCATTCAGTAAGAATAAGGCCAGCAGTAATAACCCTAAGCTCCTTTCCCCAGAAACCGGGGAGTTCAAAGATCAACTAGCCATAGTTCCTCAAGAGTCTCCCCTTTGCCTCAAGGATCATGAAGCCACACCAGTCCCTAGGTCCAGGTTTTCTGCTTTTCCCCCCCTCTCCCCCCAATTTCTGGTGCTGCTGAGCCAGCCATAATTTATTGATTTTGTGCACCCAATTCTACCCTGAGGCTCCAGTGGATCTGACCTATTTCCACTAATTTCCCTGATTTTTTTAATCAGTCGTTTCAGTCATGTCTGATACTGTGACCCCATTTGGGGTTTTCTTGGCAAAGATTCTGGAGTGGTTTACCATTTCCTTCTCCAGGTCATTTGACAGATGAATAAATTGATGGAAACAAAGTTAAGTGACTTGCCCAGGGTCACATAGTGTCTGAGGTCAAATCTGAACTCTGGTTTTCCTGACTCCAGAGTCAGCACTCTCTTCACTGAGCCTTCTTTATTCCTCAATTATTAATGTTATTTTAGTTATAATCTACACATATCTCTTTTTAAACATATGTTCCCCTTTGTAGAAAATGAACTCCTTAAGGGCAGAGACTGTCTTACTTTTTCAGATTTGTATCTTGAGTGTCACTACAGGTGCCAAGAAATGTTTAGTAAATGCTCATTGACTGATTTGTTAAATGAGATAATACTTGCTCTTCCTTTCTGACAGTATTGTTAGGATCAGAGATATCATATTAAAAGTATTTTGAAAAGTGTCAGATCCTATAAAAATACAGAGTATCACTTCTGTGAATGATATTTCCTCCATGAAGCCAAGGATGGCTTTGAAAAAATTTTGAGATGCTAAATTTACTTGACCCACTATTGTTACCTTTTAACTGCCTGTCTAAAACCTGTTTTCAGAAAAGAATCTTATGTAAGTGATTTATATCTTGGGGCAAATCAAAGCTTTGGCTTTGGTAAAGAAATGGCAGGCAATGATTGGTAGTAATATGTTTTTATAAACCAGGCCTTTGTAATTTGATTCATGGAGAAAAACGTTTTTGCTTGTCCTTTGTACCAGAAGAGGACCAATGGCATCCGTGTTGGGGTTGGGGTACAGTGTGCTCCACTATGGCCAGTCAGTCCAGTACATACTCGGAAGGCTTTGCCATAGTTGAACACAAATAACCCCCAGAACATTCGGGTTAGAGATGTCTCTAGATTTGGGCATCTCATACTTCCTTTGGGCTACTGTAATTCTGCTTTGCTCATGGAACACAGTACCTCCTTTTCAAGCCGACCATACATAGTCCTGTGGCAATGCCTCCCATGTCCCACGATTGGTACTAAAATTCAGAGAAACCTTAGAAGGAGAAACTTTGTGTTTCTGACTTTTAAGTAAAATTACGTTTGGCATTAAGGCTGCATGGCTATCCTGTCAGAGTTATACTCTCACCGGAAGAGTCTGAATGCTTGGCAGTTCAGCTCAAGAGAGGGGACCTCACTGTCAGTACCTTATCTTGCCAAGTGATCTCCAGAAACTTTCCAAGACTGCTTAAATGGAAACGCTTTTATTTCCTAGTATAGCACTGGTAGATTGCCCAGGTTTCACGGGCATACAACAAGGAAGTCAGAACAAGGGCTCTATAGACCTTCAGATTGGCATGAAACCCAATACTCTTATCTCTCTCACCTTACCTTGGAGCCTTCCAAACAGTGAGCTAGCTCTGGCAGCGAGTACATCAACCTCATCATCTGTGTGTACATCTCTGGGAAGTATACTGCTAAGGGCAGAATACTTATCCACAGCATTCAAAATTGTTCCATTTGCTATAACTGATGGTTCCATGTGTGGATGGTACAGTGCTGACTGGTAGATAATCTCTGTTTGTTTGGTGTTGATTATCAGGCCCAAATTAGCAGGAGCAACAGAAAATCGGTCCATACTCTGTTGTATCTCATCCTCAGAGGCTGCAATTGAATACAGAATCATCAGGGAACAAAAAGTCTTGCACCAACCTTTTAGTCTTAGCTTGTAGCCTTTTCATGTTAAATAATTTATTGTCAGGGCAATAGCTAACCTGCATACCATGTTCATCCTCTTTGGAAGTACATGACAAAATGAATGAATCATGCTAAAAAGTATCAGAGCAAACACACAACCTTGCTTCAGTCCATTGGTGCCTGGGAAAGTGTGAGAGCATTGTTCTCCATCTAGAACTGTGCAAGCACACCTTGTGAAATGTATACGATACTAATGAGCTTCTCTGGGCAACCATATTTCTCCATAATCTTCCACAAGCTGTTACAAAGAACATTATGTATAGATCTCTGTTCCACTCCTGGCATTTCTTCTGGAGTTGTCAAGTAGCAGACACCATGTCAACTATTTCCCTGCCCTTTCTGAAGCCACTTTAGCTCTTAGGTAAATGACCTTCTTCCAGGTGAAAGTTCAGATGATTAGGAGGACTATGGCAAGATTCTTGCCAACAATGATTAAGAGAGAGATAGATACCCTTGCAATTAGCACAGGACAACCTATATATCCTCTTCCTTTATAGAAGACAGTGTAGATCTCCTTGATCCCCTTGGGGATAACTTCCTGTTGCCACATAACCTGGGAGATTTTGGTCAGCTTCTTTATGAGCAGCAGACCGCAACTCTGTAGATTTCTGCTAGAAACGAATCCGTGCCAGGTGCTTTGCCACAAGAGAGGAGCCTAGTGGCATTTAATGTTTCTTTAGTTTCAAGTTTGACTAGAGAGGGATTGACTTCAACCTGAGGTCCATAGCTTCAGCATTGGTTGATATTAAAGAAATTGCAGGCACTGGCTGGTAGTAATGCCAGGCTTTTGTAATGTGATGTAGTGGTGATTAACTGATGTATGGAAAGCCAAGCTATAATTATTGATAAAAATAAAACAGCTTTCCACATTATTCACCTCCCCTTCTTCTTGTTCTGAGCTCTACAATCAACAGTAATTAAATCAATATGATCATACTACCACATCTTTCTTGTAAAGGGCATGTCAACTAACTGCCTTATGGATTAAATCATCATTCTCCAGCTATTCCCTTCCTTGACCACAACTCCAACACATTTGTTCTCTCTCTTTATTATAATGCTTTAGGGAGGGAGTGTCCCAAGTGATTAGCAGTTTGGCACATAGAAAACACTCAATTTTTTTTATTCATGTTAAAACTTGATTAACCTTTAAAGTTGTTCTAGACTATTGATGATGAAATTACTTGCTCTCTGGACCTTCTCTTTGAGAAATTATTTTTCTCCCTAAACATTTAGGTGGGTAAGAGTACAAGAGTCAAGCAGACCAGAGTTAAAATGAAGACTCTGACATTTACCAGCTGTGTGACCCTGGGCAAGTCCCTTAACCTCTGACTCCCTCAGTTTCCTCAACTGCAAAATGGAGATGATAAAATTACCTACCTCACAGAGTTATTATGAGGATAAAATCAAGTATTTGTAAAATGTTTAGCATAGTGCCTGGCACATAGTGCCTAACAAATGCTGATTCCCTTCCTTTCCTTAAAGCCCTAGAATTCCCTTAAAAATGGTTTATGATGAGATGCTTAAATCCCACAAGGTGGCAGCAAAGGATTTACAACTTAAGCCACAGACTTGAATGTAACTATTCATCTGTTCTTTCCTTCCCATCCATTCTATAAATTATTTAATACTTAAGCTTTACTTGAAAGACAGAATTGCATATAAATTGTTATGGTTTTAAAAAATAGAGCAGTTTCCTTGACAGGAGAATGTTGGACTCATGTATTAACTATCTTAAAAGACTTTAAAAGCTCACCAGCTTTCTTAATATTTATACAACCAAAATCCCAATAAACCAATTAGACTTGTTGAGTTTCAATGGCATTATTGATTTAGCCATTCTATGAATTAAAAGGATACTTTGATTTACTAGTGAGCAGTGATTATACAAAGAAATAAGTGACTACTCAGATATTATCCCAAGAATATTAAAATTCTAAAAGGAGAGAGGAAAGAAATAAACATTTATATGGTATCTATGTGCCAGATTCTGTTAAGTACTTTAAAAAAATAAACATTATCCCACCATTTGATCCTCATAACAACTCTTTGAAGTGGGTGGTAGGTGCTATTATTATCCTCCAAAACATAAAAGTTAAATATTCTTTTTATCTAGTATTTTAGGTCAGAGTTCCAAAGATGCCTGTAAAATACCCTGGTGAAGTTAAAATAAAGTGAGAATGAAATGAATTTTTTCAAAGTTGTCATCTCTATATTTAGAACTACTAATAGCAGAAAAACACCATTTGAACCCATTTGAGGAAACACATTTGGTGACAAGCATAACAATTCAATATAATTCATTGTTGCAAAGACATGAAATAAGGTGGGATGAGTGTTAAAACATTGCTAAATTGGAACGGTTAGACCCAATGAACTTCTTCAATCAGAGTCTATTTCAGTCATTTTATAGAAACATATTAAAGAACAATTTTGTACTTTATTATGATAGTTTTCCTAATAGGAATATTTCTCTTAAAACTATCTTTTGTCAGTTCCTGAGTATAACATAATGTTTTCCTTGCATAGATTGAATCCAGATGTCAAACATTTATTTTTGTAACAGCAATTCACTGCAGCATTGCCAATTTTTCTTCTATCTGGGATAAAGATATCCCTTAATAAAAAGCTTTACTGACTCACAGTAATCCTTCTTTTCCTGAATTGTGAGAGCGCGCGCATACACACACATGTCAAATCCCTTCCTTTTCTTTTATTCAAGCCATCAGAATTATTTCTCAAAACAACAGCCACAAAAACAGCATTTCAGTTGGAAGTGAAGGAGAATGTTTTATGGGTTGCCATGGTCAAAGAATTCATCACCAGTGACCAGCCTGTTGTTAGTTAGACAGGTATTCAGAAAGAACTAATTCTACTGGTAAACTAGTCATATTGCAAGAGCAAAGGATAAGTGATGTATAGCCGTTATGTTCCAATGATATACAGAAAATGTCAACAGAAATGTAGACAAAAATACTCTTCTTCCCCCTCCTCTCACATATTAAATAAACCCCTTGAGGATGACTTATGGGAAGACTTAGATGAGAGTTGCTCAAAAGCATAGGGGCTGCTATGGCTAAGGGGTTAATATCCCCAATGCCTTGTGTCAGGAAAACCTGAATTCAAATCCAGCCTTAGACTCTTCTAGGCTATGGGGGCTCTGAGCAAGACACTTAACCTCTGATTGTCTGACAGATGGATCCACTGGAGAAAAAAAACAGCAAATCACCCCAGTATCCTTGCCAGAAATACCCCATGAAAAGTTCCAGTCCATGGGGTCACAGAGAATCAAACATGACTGAAGGACTTATGCACAGTGGTGACATTCCTAGGTAGCAGGGCTCTTAGTGGTCTATCAGAAACCAGCAGCAACATTGCTCAGACCCCAGGTGCAGTGTGGGGTCTCATTTCTAGCCTATCCAGAGAAATAACCAAGACAAGAATCTCAGACCAAAGGGGAGTCTATAATTTTCTGAGCCAGCAGAGCTTACTAACTGTCTGATAGGGAGAGACTCCAGCAACTGTTTACTCTTTCAGGGCCTAAACCCAGGACAGGAATTTGCAGACCTCAGAAGGTTTGGGAAAGGGGAGGTATCAAACAGATTTTTCCCTCAGTCAGATGAGAGCACTGAAATTTTGCGGGTCCCCAGCCTGGCTTTAAGATCCTGAATTAATACAATAGTAAAATAACCCAAGAAAACAGCAACAAGACCAAACCAAACCTTCCCAACATTACCTTTGTCCGTAATGCTGACAGTAGATCCATCTTGTCAAGAAATTCTCTCCTCATTTCATAGCATCTTTCATTCAATTGACCACAGTGATCTCCCTAAGGTGAAGGTCTGTCAATGTTATCCTGCTCAACAAAGTCCAGGGACTTTCTATGACACCCATGACCAATATAATTTTCAATCTGTACTTTTAATCAATAGAAGGAAAAAAAAAACAACCTGTTTGGCATTTAAAAAAACAACAAAAATTAAAAAAAACATTTTATAAATTCAGCCTTTCCTGCCTACCTTTTCAGTTTTCTTATACTTGACTCCTCACTGGGTATTCTTATGATTCAGTTCTAGCAGTTCCTAAAACACAACAATCCATCTCCCCATGCCATGTTTCTTCACTGATTGTCCTCAAATTTAGACTATTTCCCCTGCCTCTCTCCGAGCTTGCTTGGCTTCCTTTGAGACTCAGCTTAAGTCCTATCTTCTTCAGGAAGACTTTGCTGATGTTTCTGCCTTCCTCTGACTGTTAGTGCCTTCCCTTTGAGATTACCTTCCATTTATGCTGTCGCTATTATCTACATAGTCTTATGTATATTATATCCTCCGGGTTGGCACACCCATTTTAGAATGTAAGCTCCTACAGGACAAAGACCATGGTTTTGGCTGGCTTTCTTTGTATCCCTAGGACTTAGCATGGTGCCTGACCAGAGTTAGCCCTTAATAAATGTTTGCTGATGAACTACAGCGCTACCCCACCTCCCTTTTCCTTTTGAATGAAGATTAAGACTTCTCTGATTAAACCAACTAGCCAAGTAGTGGTCATCATATCTTCAACTGACATAGGCAATTCTATGGGATGTATTCTAATCAAGCAAATTGTTTCACTATATCAGTAAAACAAAGTTTCCTATACTTTGTGCTAATTTCTCTGTCTTTCAAACATATGTTATGGGCCCTTCTGTTTCCATGGAAATGTAGAGTTATTTTAGTTATGAAATTCTCAAATCTGGGCTGATAGAAGAAATTCCAAGGTCTTTTCCACTTCTTCCCTCAACATACTTCTATTCTTTATTCTTATAGAGCTCATAGAACTTGGGGTGGGAAGGGAGAAGAAGATTAGACATCAGCCTAACTAGTCCAGTTCAGTGAGGAGGAGGCATCTTTGTACTTTGATACTCTCAGGCATTATGAAAGCTTTGCAGTGCCATGCCCATCTGAAGGCTCAATGCGGAAACGACAGTCTGGTTCTTCAGTGAAGTGCTTACCAGCAGAAACCTATCCTATCTGCCTCCATCCTCAAAACATAATAAAGTTAGTAGACTTGTTCCTATCCCTAAACCTGGAAATACCAGGAAGACAGCTATTCAATGTCTAGGGTTTGGCAGACTCTGGAGCCTCCTTCAAGTTCTTGGACAAAGGCTTAGTGTAGCAGGAGCAGAGATGCTGCAAAACTAAAAGAAGCTGTTGATCATGGAGGCCAATAAGAATCAACTTTCACAATCACTGACAACAAATCAAGAAACTAAACTTTCCTAGACTGATGTGAGAGAAAATTGAGAGAACCATACTTTTAGATGTCACAGATCTCCTGTATTGCCTGCAATACTAAGGCCTTGGTGATTAGCTCTATAAAATGTAGGTATTTCACTTTATGTTAGGTTAGAGTGAATTAACTCTTCCAAATGCCCACCAAGTTTAGGGGTTGTGGACAAAGAGTCACATGCTAAAATTTCCCGTTAGAGTCAAAGAATACTAACTACTCCATTGTCAAGATATTTTCAGAGAGCAATCTCACCCTCTCTGCTCACCATCTACTATCACCTGAAAAATGTGTGATCAATTTGGTGCCAAGTGCCCACATTGTTGAGCTGCATTCATTCCCTGACCAGGCTGAAGAAGAAAGTGCTCCAGAAATTCCTGGGGTTAAAAAACACAACAAAGGGGTCTCCATTTTGACTGGGAAAACAAACAAAGCAAAACAACAGTTGTGGGCTAAAACTCTTTCCTGATTTATAATCCTTGGATACCATTAGATGCAGAAACAGCTGTGCCTCTTACTCCTGACCTGCTGGATTAGCTACATCAGGTCATCCTATTTACCAAACTGCATCTGAGGCTGGGGGAGTAGAAGAGAGAGGAAAAGGGGAAGGGATTTAAAAAGAGCAAACGACTTTTTTGGACATCTCAGGAAGAGTTTAAGTATATTAAAGAGCCGTGTGTGTGTGTGTGTGTGTGTGTGTGTGTGTGTGTGTGTGTGTGTGTGTGTGTGTGTGAATTCAAGAACTCTGGCTTTAAAAACAAAACAAAAAGCTTCATTGTTGACTTGTTTTTGGAGGATTCTGATTTCCCTTAACCCTCCCATCTTCACACCCCACCTCCTTCCAGCTAACATTGAATACTTCCTTGTAACAAAGAAAAACATTTAAACAAAGTCAATTGACATAGTAAGGGTGTTTGGCAGTGTATATTTAGTTTTTACCTGTCTAGTCACCATTGAGAAGAGGATGGGAGTGTTTCCTCATTGTCTGTGGGGCTAGGATGATATATTACAATCCATCTGTATTTGAATTCTTTTAGTATCATCCGTTGTATTATGCCTAGTATTCTTAGAAAGCTTTATAATAAGGGATTGTGTACGTTATTCCTATGGTCCTGCTTTCTTCACTATGTATCTTTTAAAAAGTCTTCCTATGTTTCAATGACTTTCTAGTATTTGTCACTTCTTACAGCACAATGCAATTGCAATATATTTGTAGAAGTATGCTGCCTCATTAAGATGTGTATGTCCACATGGGTCATCTTTATTGATTATGGAGAGGCATTGATAGACATCTCTGGAATCTTGCCTACCTCTCTCCCAGGGGGCAGAAGTCACAAAGTTACTCAGTTCTCCTCAAAGTGAGGGAGGCAAACCTCATACCTATAGGCTCTGCTAAAATTTTTATGGCATATGGGGAATGATTTTTAAGGTGAAGCTAGTTTCCTTGTCACTGTCTCTGAAAGGGGAAGGTGTGAACATTTATTAACTACTAATACTATCAGGCACTATGTAAAGTGCTAAGAATACAAATACAAGCAACCCACCCCAATATTTACCCTCAAGAACTTTGCATTTTAATGGTGAGGGGAGAGACAACAGTAAGAAAGAGAGAGAAAGATAATGGAAGAGGGGGAAAGATGGCAGAAAAATTTGGAGTGCAGCTTGGTGAAAAATGAAGTCCACTGGTCTGAGCACCCTCCTTAATGGTTGTCCTGAAAAGAGCATTTCAATCACAGACAGGGGCCACAGGAGCAGAGAGTACCTCTAAGGTGAGAATTTCAGGACTCAAGTGAGCTTCCAGGATGGAGAATTTTCTAGGATGTAGCAGAGCTACCGGAAGTACAGCCAGGTGAAAAATGAAGAAAGGAATATAGTCATATTATATACACATATACATACACATTCACATATATACTCAATATATCTCATATATGTGTTTTGATATAGCCATTATTAATATTTCTTCAAGTTGCTAAATAGTAGAGATAGATGAAGCATATGACTTAGGACTATTTACCCTTAGGCTGTGGAATAAAGAGGCTCAGAGACTCTAAGACCAGCCCTCTCTCCATACTGCTTCTATACTCTATGGCAGTGATGTGAGCCTATGGCATGGGAGCCAGAGATGGCACACAGAGCTCTTTCTATGGGGACCCAGGTCACCCTTTGCCCAAGCCCCCCCCCCCCAGTTCGTTACTAGAAAGACAGAGGGACTCAGGTGAAGCTGCTCCCCTCCCCTTCTCTACCTTACCTGACAACATTTTTTCACATGTCTTGTCCCTCTTCCTAGAAGCCCAATGGGAGCACACAGTAAGTTGAGCAGATCACAGGCAGCAGAGCTGGAGAGGAGCAGAGTACTTGGGTCACTCCTCTCCAGCTCTCTGCATATGCCCTTCATCACCCACCCTTCTGCCTAGCAGCCCAATAGGGGTGCTTCCTCCCTCCTGTTTGAGGTAAGGGGTGGGGCATGGCTCTCAGTCTCTGGTGGGGGACTGGCATGGCATTTGGTCTAGGCAGGAACGTGGGGGTGGGGCCTGACTCTCCATCTTAAAAGGTTCTCCATTACTTCTCTATGGTAAATATGTTGAGGGGATTTTTTGTTCTTTTGTAGATTAATATTTTAATTTATTAATGGCATGATTTTACCATTTAGCATGGTTATCAAATTTAGACATGTAAATTTATGCAAATTTATACAAAGCTAACATGTTAAATAATATTTATTATCAGAATTTTTTAGCCATAAAAGGACTAGGAGAGGAGACAAGCAGAACCAGAAAGAGGATATTGTGCCTAGGGGATCTTATCCTCTCCTCCTCCCAAGTAGCCTAACAGGTCCATCAACATTCCTCACATAACATAGTTATGCCAGGTTTGCTTCCATCACGGGCTGTATGTTGATAAAAAATAGGGGGCAGGTCTTTTCTGGGCGTTTGGAATGAACTCCTGGAGAGTGCAGGCAGGTAAGGAGAGGGAGGAAGGAGTTAATGAAGGATAGGCTCTTGTTGTTTGAGATCCTAGAGTAAGGCAGCAAGATTTAACTTTAGTCTTATTTATTCTTTCTATTAATAAACTTTATATAATATATATCTGGGTAAAATATTAATTTAATTCTTACAATATGGAGTAGGGGCCATTTTTGTTTTTATTTTTGAATATACTTTTATACCCATCTCACTGAATAAGCCCAAGATTTTAAAAATTAAATTGACTGAATTTTGTCAGCTCTTGAGGTTAAAATATATTCTAATGGGGGGTACCCATTAAAGAGAAGTTTGAGTTTAGGAATAATTCTTCTAGAATGGCTTTATGTATCTTCTCCATGTTTTTCTAATCTGACAGAATAAAAAAGGAGAGCCAAAGAGTGTGAAGAAAAAGAATATATGAAATGCATAGGAAAGACAGTTTGGGTTAATCGTTGAGCCTCTAAACTGCTTTATTTCTTGGAGTTCTGCCATATCTCATCCAGGTACTATAATTTCTCTGAGCGTTTGATTGGGGGTTCTATTAAATCAGTTGCCCATGTAATCTTTCTAGAGTTCCCCACTGTGACTCCCCACCAGGGCCTACCCTGCATGAGAAGCATTTAAGCATTTGGTAGCAGTGAAAGTGAATCTGTTTTTTTTCCTTGCCTCTCTTCCCCTGCCTTACTTTGATCTACCTCCTCAGGACAATTCTCTCCATTTTCTTTAAAAATATTTCATGGATAAATGTTGCTTTAACACAGAAATCATCTCCCAATAAGCTTCCAATACTACTCCCCGCTGAAAACTTTAAGCAAAAATGGAACTGACAGAATATGTCTTATCTATTGGCAAAGTCATTATTAGGTTGTCCCTGAGGGTACCAATATTGCCTATGCTTAGGTTTGACCTGGTACACATAGGATATTATACTTATGGTTTATAGTCAGGCAATCCCTGACATTCTTGGATAGAAATTTGGTGTAATTGTGGATTATGTGAGCCAAAAACGATTGATGCTCTGAGACAACATGTAAAACCCAGATATTCATCATTAGTTGCCCAGACTTCTTCAGAATTTTAACTTTAGACAGGTTCACAGGAAGTCCTTCTTTCTACAACTTGAGATGATGCAACAGGGAAAAACTGGAGGAGGCAAAAGGGCAAAATTTAAAGAGAAATTAGTAGCCAATGACCATGCTGCATATACATACTAAGCAACCAATGAATATTAGGTGAATAAACAAATGAAAGAATGAAAGGCAATTAGAAATGTATAGAAAGTGCATTTAATAAAGCAATTAGAAATATGTAGTCTCCCTAGGATATAGCTCTTGGAAGAAGAAACCCAATTGTGTTCTGTAGTGGTGAGAGAACATCAATATTCTATTGCTATTCTTTTTCCTTTAAAATGAATGCCATTTGTGGCTATCTGTGAATTTGTTATTGACAGGACAAACTAAGAGAATAAAGACTGACAGCTTTTTTTTAAAACCTTATGCCCATGCAAGGGAAAGAATGGATCAAGGTTAGATCTAATAGAATAAAAACAAATCCACTCACTGAGGCTGCTATTGTAACAATTGAAGCAACTGCTTCAATGGACTGCAGTGTGGACCCTGACTTCAACTTAGACTCTGACTCCTGGACTACTAGGTTGGGTGAGTGGAAAGGCTAACTCCCTTCCTAGTTTCCTAAGAGACTAGCTTCCATCTTGGAGGAGGCCACATGATTACACTACCAGCCCTTCTGGCTGAGGACTAGTGTAGGTATTTTCTCTAACCTCTTTCACATTTATCTACTTAATTTTTTCCCCTCTATTTTGGTAAATAAACTGCATCTAACCATTAAATTTAGCCTTTACATACCTTTACTTTGTGTGTGTCACCCTGCCTCAAATGTGTTTCTTGTAAGCAACTTATGGTAGGATTCTGGTTCTGCTATCAGTTTCTGTTTTATGGGTGAGTTCATCCCTTTTACTTTCACAGTTATGATTGCCATCTGTGTATTCCCCTCCATCTTGATTTCCTCTTTTAATCCTGCTCTTTCTCTTTTCACTCTTTCCCTCCACCCTAGTATTTTTATTTCAATCAATCTCCCCCTTTCCTCCTCCCTGATATTATTCCCCTTTCTACTACCAACTTTCTTATTCCCCTTCTTTTTCTTTATATGGTCTTTTAATCAACCCCCCCCCCCATTTCTCCCTCCCGTATATTATTTCCCTCTCTACTACACCTTTACTTATTCACCTTCTACTTCTGTATAGGGTCATGAATCAACCAGAGATTGGCCAAAACATTTCTTGACTCTCAGACCACTTCTTTTTCCATAACAACAATGCTAATAATATTTCTAAGCAGTAATGACCTGGAATCAACTTGAACTTGCTAGAGAGAGTTGATTACTAAAATTTCAGTATGACCACTTATGCTTCAACCAACATTATAGATCAAGGTATGGTTTATTCTTTTGTTTATTGTCCATACTTAAGAAAGTAATGGAGGGAGTAGCTTGGTGGCTTAGTGGAGAGTCAGGCCTAGGGATAGGAGATCCTGGCTTCAAAATCTTGCCTCAGACATTTCCTAGCTATGTGACCCTAGGCAAGTCACTTAACTCCTGTTTTCTAGTCCTTACTACTCATCTACCTTGGAACCAATACATAGTATTGATTCTAAGACAGAAAGTAAAACTTTCTTTTAAAAAAAAAAGAGAAAATGTTAGTAATGTGTATTAAACTTAAAAGTGTGCCATAGGTAGTTTTTGAGAGCTAGTAGTTAAACATTTACCAGTATACTCCTTCTTTTAAGGTAGAATATTCCATGACCTTTCCTACTGTGCCTTCTATATTTGAGTAATTCATAGTAGTTTTTTTGGTTTAAACAATATTTTTCCATCATTATGATGTTTTAAAAGTTATCAGGGGTTAGAGCTAAAATTACTCTATAAAGTAAGCAAAATGTGACATATTTACTTAGCCAAAAGAGTAAAAAGTAAATAGTATATAAGTTAGGGTAAGAGTAAAGAGTATATACCAAACAAGAAAGGAAAACATGTCATGTGGAAATAATGAAAACAGAGAATATTGTTTACTTTTAAAAATTCAATTAAACAAAAAAATATTAATCACCTGCTCTGTGAAAGACACTAGGATGTCAAAAACAAAACGTAGTAGCCTCTGCTTTCTAGGAACTTGAGTACTATTGCTTAATAAGCAATAAATGTATGTGTCACTGATATGAATTAAAAAAGCATTAAAGGGTCTCCATATACAAGACACTGTGCTAAGTACTACAGATGCAAAAAAAAATGTCCCTGCTTTCAAGATGCTCACATTCTCTTATATATTTTACAAAATATGTGGGATTTTTGTTAAATTTGGTGGCTGTAGAAAAGTTATAAATATGGAAATATCAATGATGTACACATTTCCATGACAAAAACAAATTTATGAAAATAAAATAAGATCATATGTGATAAAAGTATCTGAAAAGCACAAAACCTTTCACATATGTGCTATTAAGGATAATGATGACTTACAAACCATATTTGATTTTCTTCTTTTTTTTCTTTCTAGCCTTTTGCTTTTATAATGTGTGAGGTTAGTTATCTTGTCTTTTTTTCCCCATTCATGTTTGACTTTTTATGATTCCATTTATGTTTTCTTGGCAGAGTTATTAAAGTGGTTTGTCATTTTCTTTTTCATTTTACAGATTAGGAAATGGAGGCAAACAAGTTTAAGTGACTTGCCCATGGTCACATATCTAGGAAGCATCTGAGGCCAAATTTGAAATTGCCATGATGTCTTTCTGACTCCAGGCCCATCATTTTACCCTGTGCCATTTAGCTGCCCAGTGAAATTAGTAGCCTTGGTCAATCAGTCAACAAGCTTTCATTATATTAGTACTCTGTTTTAGGCACTGTGATTGATACTGGGAATTCAAAGACTAAAACAATTCTCAGAGAGCTTACATTCTAATGGAGGAGATAACAAATACATATATAAATATATAAAGAACAATTTTAAGGATAATAAATGCAAATAAATTCCAGGTAGTTAAATATAAAGTAGTGACTGAGGGAATCACTACTGAGAGGTAACAAAATTAGAGAGAAGTACATAAAATTATTTCAGATAATTCATAATTTACTTGAATATTCATTCTTAGATATTGTTTTTGATAAGGTAAATTTTACAGTGCAAAAGTAACTATGCCATACCATTTTCAAAGTTAGATACTGTTATTAATTGACTATTGCAAAGGATTCAGGACTCAGCTGCTGAGCTTGGAAGGGTTAAATATTATTCACAGGCATAAGTAACATACAACAGGAATACTATGTACAAAAATAATTTACCATATGGAGCCAAACCTTTAGGGGATGTGAGATATAACTGTAGGATATAATTTTAAGTGCTTTTGAAATTTTCTTCATAAAGAAAAATATTTTGGGATCATTAAATTTTCTCATGATAAAGTTTATCTTATGTTTCAATCCAATCATACTTTAAGAACAGGGCAAGCAGTTTCCTGAATTGAAAAGAATACTATGTAGCATCCATCTGTCTGAACATACTTGAATCTCAAATCCAAAATTTAAAATGTTAAGATTTTGAGAAGAGATCTTGTAGTCAAGGAACATTATGTGTTTGTTAAGGCTAGTAATTACTGATATTCTTCCTTCTTAAAGTTGAACACAAAATGACTAAACCAAAAAATAAATAAATAAAATCTCCTTAAAGCTACTTAAATGGGTAACAGACAATTAATTTGTTATCCTTGGAATTTGTTCAACTTATGGGCACATAATTAATTCCTTTATATTCACTTTATGTTTTTTCATATTTCTTGTTTTAAGTCTGACTCCCTGAAAAAGAACCAGAGTAACAGAGAATGATTTTGAAGATCACATAGCTATACTTATTTGAAAATTGACCCAATTTAAGTTGCTTTCCACCAATTTCTTTGGGTAGTGTAAAAATGGAGACTTGAATCCAGGACTTCAATCCCCAGAAGTCCTTGCTCCACTTCCCCAGAATGCCTTGTAACCTCACCTGGGCCAAGAGTGAGATGGGGTATTTAACCTGGTTGTAAAAAGGCTCTTCCCTCTTTCCTACTTCCACTTGGGAGCAGACGCGGCTCTCCACCTAGCAGGCAAGATGTGAGTGGTCGTGAATAGGCTCTTTGGGCCTAGACATGTGCCTCTCTTACTTGTACTTTCTTTATAGTTCAATCTTTAATAAACCTCTAAAAATATAATACTCCTTGCAGAGAGAAACTAATTTCTACCTGCCTCAGCTCCCCCTAAATTTTAACTGTTACAGTTGGGGAAAGATCTGAGCATTTCTAAAGTTGCTAACAAAGGGAAGCTAATTGGGACAATGGATAGAGTATCAGACCTGAAGTCAGAATAGATCTTTCTGAGTTCAAATCTACCCTAAGATACTTTATCAGCTAGGTGACCATGGGCAAGTCATTTAACCCCATTTGCCTCAATTTCCTTACCTGTAAAATTATTTGGAAAAGGAAATGGCAAACCATTACAATATCACTACCAAGAAAACCCCAAATGAGTACTGAAAAATTATTGCACAACACAAGATTCTATAACTATTCCATCATGGGTCTAAGAATCTGTGTGATTGTGTGCTGGTATGTATTTTATTTTATTTTTTTAATATGTGTTTGCATACTTATTATAATGTAGAGTGGCATCCACTTAGACTTTTTTTTTTCATTTTTCATTTTTTTAAACCCTCATCTTCTGTTTTAGAATCAATACTAAGTATTGGTTCCAAGGCAGAAGAGAAGTAAAGGCTAGGCAATTGGGATTAAGTAACTTGCCCAGAATAGGGCACTGCTAGGAAGTGTCTAGGGTCAAATTTGAACCCAGGACCTCCTGTCTTTAGGCTTGACTCTCTATCCGCTGAGCCACTTAGCTGCCCTTCAACTTTGACATTCTTACTGTGAATGAAAACAGAAGAAGGAAGGAGGTTGCTGTTAAATGGAAGGATGGCTCACATAAGCTCCTTGATGAAGCAAGTAGAGGAACAGACTTGGTCTTATTATATGCCCAAAGGCCAGAAGAAATAATCTACAGTATATATGATCATCTCATATTGTAGTGCTCATGATAAGTATATGCAAAGAGATCACCATAAAAATAATTACACCTGATGCAGCAACATTTTCAGGGGATGAAGAACAACTCAATAAGACTTTCCAAATTAAATTAAAACTAACTTAACAAATAAAAATGCAAAGGCAGGAATAGGGGAAAATAGTGAAAAATATTTTGGGAGACATGAATGAAGGAATAAAAGAGGTGAAAGACAGATATCATGCAAATAGCACATCTCCAGATCATAAATAAATTTCATCAGGAAAAGAATAGGTAAAGGCCAAATAATGTGCAAGAAATAATCTATAAAATTAAAGGGGTTATATTTTAATAAAAAATGAAATTATTCATCACTGAGATTAATTTCTAAATTCTCTGTTTACAATAAGACCACTTGCTTCTTAAAGAAAAGATAAAAAACTATGAAGCTACAAGGAAAACAATATGGTGTAATTTGAACAAGTTATGAATAATCATGAATAATGTAGAAAGGACATTGCTACCAATTATCACTCATACAAAATTGGTTCTTTAGATCTCCTTGTAATACATACATACACATGCACATAGATGCTGATGTCCCATCATTTCCATTATGTCTGACTTTGTGACCCCATTGGGGTTTTCTTGGAAAAGATATTGAAGTGGTTTGCCATTTCCTTCTCCAAATTATTTTTCAGAAGAAGAAATTGAGGCAAACAGGGTGAAATGACTTGGCCAGGATCATACAACTAGTAGGTATCTGAGACCAGATTTGAACTCAGGAAGATGAGTCTTCCTGACTCCAGGCCAAGCACTTATCCCCCTACCTTTCATGTATGTATGTATGTATGTATATCTATGTAAAATGTATATGTCATAGAATTATATATATATGGAGTTTGTGGATGTGTGAAAACAGGATTATACAGAGAAAGTAGAGAGGTAAGTGGTATGTGTGAAGTGCCTACAACATATACCAATTAAGCACTCCAAATAAGAATAAGAGAAAACAGCCTTAGGAAAATGTATAGTAAAAAATAATTATGATAACGATGGTTTATCATAAAGGCAAGGGAGAGAATGACTGGAAAAAATGTCAGATGCTCCACTGATATCTTCTGCATGTCAGGACAAAGTAAGGGACATCTCTAGCATATTGGGTGGACTCCCATCTGGTGGAATTTCTGGGAAGTCAAGGATGTTAATTGCATGGGATGAATAGGCATGGTTGTGTTGTGTTCTATATTCTTGTAGGGAATGTATCAATCAATGAAATCACAGCTTCATCTGAATATTTGATCACTGACTTAAGTGGAAGGATTTTAAGCATTGATTGAAAAAAATCCTACTTTGCAGGAGACCTAATCCGATATTGTAGTATATACAAGTTTTGGGAGTAGACAGAGGATGTTTTTCCCACAGCAGGACAAGTCAAGGCCGCCTTGGGTAACTGAGGTTATGTGAATAGAAAAGCAAGGAATGTGCAGTATAACTCTGACTTAGAATTATAAATAGCATTTATCTACCCCCTCTCCCTTCTTTGTTACAACAAGGCTTATATTTGGCAACTTTATTTTTCCCAGGGGGTTTATGTTTTAAAGTTTTCTTCCTGAGCTCTCTTATCTGTTTCTGAATTTATGTGTATATGTATGTAAATATGTACAAACCCATACACATGTATGTACTCATAAATGCGTGCAGAGTAAATTTTGAAATGTTGGTTTCACCTTTGTATAGTCTTCAACCTTTATTGATATCCTTATTCCTAAAGATAATAAAAGAATCCAAATATATTTATTACTCTGTATGTATTTATACACAGAGGTGGCTAGATGATGAAGTGGATAGAGAGCTGGGCCTGAAGTCAGGAAGGCTTACTATCCTTAGTTCAGATTTTCTCTAGGAGCCTTACTAGCTATATATCCCTGAGAAAGTCACTTAACCTTGCTTGCCTCAGTCCTCATTTGTCCAATGACCTGGAGAAGAAAATGGTAAACTGCTCCAGTATCTTTTACTGAGAGGATCCCAAATAAGGTCATAGAGAGTCAGGCAAGAGTAAAAAAACTGAACAATAACAACAACAACATATATATATATATATATATATATATATATATATATATATATATATATATATAAAATCACACCATCCCCATAGATGTATATTGTTTAGGTTCACATACTTGAGGTCTTCCAAAACTCCACTGAGACTTTTGGGACACATTGTACATGTGTGTATTTATACAAACACACATCTATGTATTTTATACTCATGCACACACACATATTTATATATATATACACATACATATATAAATGTGCTACATATAAACCTACATAGGTGACATCTGCATAGAGATGGTAAACCTGTTAGATCTGACAAAATTTCTAAGACTAACAGTGAAGAGAAAGAAGAAAAGAGCAATTAGGACAGGAGGTTGGGATATGCCTACAATCAGAGGGCATGATATGGATGATGAATCAGTAGAGGGAATAGAGGAATGGTCAGCCAGCTAGAAGAAATAGGAGAAACTAATGTTAAAAAACAACAACAAAAAACACCCAAATAAACCTGTATAGGGCATTGAGGCAGCTCAGTGGATTGAGAGCCAGGACTAGAGATGGGAGGTCTTAGGTTCAAATATGGCCCTAGACACTTCATAGCTGTGTGACTCTGAGCAAGACACTTAACCCCATTGGCTAGCCCTTATTGCTTTTCTGCCTTGGAACCAACACACAGTATTGATTCTAAGACAGCAGATAAGATTTAAAAAAAAATTAAAAACCTAGAAAGGAGAGAGTACCCAGGAGAAGAAGATAGTCAACAGAGTCAAATGCAACAGATAGGTTGAGAAAGACAAGAAGTGAGAAAAGATTATCACATTTGGTCACTAAGCAATTATTATACTAAACTGGTTGGTTTTAATGCATTTGTCACCGTGACAAAGCTTGACATTCCATGATGATACAAAAATGCCTCTGGAAATTTGGTTCAATCCTAGGTCACCCCACCCTTTCAAAGGACTCACAAAAAGAGAAGAAATTCTTGGCTATGTGTAGGAACCAGTCTTCCTGGAAAGAAAGGTCACTAGTTCCATTAACCATGCAAATAATCGTGTCCTCAGTAGATAAGTTCTTTGAAGGTTTCTGAATAGTGGCAGATCATTTGAGATGCTGAAATTTTGGACATTCCCATAAAAGGAAAGAAAAATTGGGTTCTAGATGAAACAAATTTCCATATTTTGCTTGACTTCTCTGACCTAAAGAAGCATAAGAAGGATTTCTCTTCCCAAGGTCAGAGACAGTTGACAGTCTAGAATTCTAATGTTGTAGGAGGAATATGTTGTAAGGGGAGAGGATTGTGCCTCATTAATACCAAGGAAAAATGGTCCATGGTGGGGCGGGGGGGGGGGCCGGAGCTCCAATGGTAGAGCTCAGATTTTCTGAAGAAGGGAAATGACATTTTTCAATTGGGGTTGTTGCCTGGGAAGCAGAGGCACTTCAGCTCCTGAAGAACTCCAAAGATTAGGTACTTCCTGATTCACAAGGAGCAGTGTTTTGATTGAACAGATGCTCTCCAAGTAAAACAAGGTCACAATGCTACCACCTCTCCCCTCCTCACTTGCCATTTACCACCTGTGTGACTTGGGGCCAGTTATTGTGGGAACAGGAAAAACTTATTTTCCCACCTCTATCCTTAGCCAGCTTGTAACCCTGCTTACTTATTCTCTCCCAGCCCCACCTTACCCCAAACTCTTATGATGAGGGCTATTTAAAGATTCCACAATCATACAGGCTGGGATATCTAGACTGCCAAAGGAGGGAAGCATGTTGACCTCCTCCCCTTTATGCTGTTGGTGCCTGGGACCATATTCCAGCTGTCCTTTCTGTCATTTTTCAGTTGTGTACAACTCTTCATGACCCCATTTGAGGTTTTCTTGGCAATGCTACTGAAGTGATTGGCCCTTTTTTTCTCCAGCTCATTTTATAAATGAAGAACTGAAGGAAATAGGGTTAAATGACTTGCTCAGTGTTACCCAACTAATAAGTGCCTGAGGTCAAATTTGAACTCAGGTCTTCCTGACTCCAGGTCCTGTGCTCTATCTACTTTTCCACCAAACGGGATCCATTCTAGCTAAAGCTCTACATAGAAGCCAATAATTCTAACACCAAGAGAATAAAAAAGAAACATTATTTCATTTTGGAAGGAGGGGAAAAGAAAGTAATCAGATTGAGGATGGGAAGAGGAAAAGAGACATCTTATTTATTAGTCTGAACTGAGATCCTCTTGAAATTGAAAGAGGGAGAATATAGCCTATCACTACAACTAGATGTAGAAATAGAGATATTAATGAAATAATCCAATTTTCCAGTATGAAAAACAGCTAATCATCCAAAAACTCAGATTAAGTCTTTGTCATTCAAAAGAAGGCAATGGGAAAAAGCAACACTTCCTCTATTTTAGAAGTTCATAATACCAAGGGTTCACATCTACCTTAGAAATGGTAAAGAAGAAAAAAACAAGGAATTTTGAAATTTTAGACTTTGGCTCTGTTCCTTGCTACTTAAATGAATTTTGGCAAGCTGTCTTTACACTTCTGGTTTTACAAGATTATCTAATCCTCTTTTTTTACACATGAGGAAAAAGGGAAATGCTGTCAAGTCACCTAGCCATCTCTACCTCCACATCAACAGCCTTCCCAAACTGACAGTGCCTTGACCCTGGCCAAGAACTAGAATTTATACTGGGTTGTTACATAACTATGAATTATTTTGTGTCTCTTTTAAGAACAGACTAAGATAAATGAATCTGATTTTTTTCCATTTGATCTCAGGGTTGTGTTGTAGATGTTCCATATTGTAGACATTAAAGTATAATTACCAAGTGCAAAATTCATTCATTAGTCTATCTTTATTTCCCTATGATCTGATACATATCTGTAGGCCTATAAGACATGAAAAATCTTGGGCTATGTAACCCATAAAACAAATTAAGCCCGATACCTTAATAATTAATCCTATTCATGAATGAATCAATATCACATTCCATATTTTCATTAAGTGAAGTTTCAGGAATTTAATTAGAACAATAACTTAGAAGTTTTAGAAGCTAACCTGGAACTCCTTGTACATGTATGTAGATAGTTAGATATTCTACCTCCTCCATTCCCCCAAGTCTGGGGTTGAGCGGAACCAGCTTTCAAAATCCACAAGAAGTTTTTTTCAAATGCTTATTTGGATTTAATTATTACTATATGATATACTGTATTTTTTTTTATCAGATATCCTAATTGCCACTGGCATAACTTGGGCAAACCACTTTACTCAGTTGGGCCTCAGTTGTATTATCTGTAACTGAAAGGTTTGTTTGGATGATTTTTGAGGTAAATGCTAGTTCTAAATACTATATAGACAATTCAATCACTTAATGGAAACACATTTTATAATAACTAATATTTAATAACTGAGTCCTCTGACTAGTATTGGATGGACTTTTTAAAAGAGAAAATATCCATTTGAATTCATTGATCATTTTACTCATTAAGTGTTAAAATTCTATTCTCTCACTTTTATACCTTCCTTCTCTACTGTAAAACCAATTCTACTCAGCACTTCTCTATTTCTGCTGAACACTTGGAGCAATGGTGGATTGTAGCTAATTATACATTTGTGGCCCATTAAATCAGTGAGAACACCTAATAAAATGGAAATTAATGGTGGTTCACATTAGTTTTCACTTGTGAGCTTGCAAATATCATAAAGGCCAATTACTCATTTGATTTATTTTTTTTTCTATGAGAGCTAATTGCTTATATGCCCAAATTCAATGGCAGAGGCATAATGTTTCCTAAAATTACTGTTATATTTCTGAGGTGTAATTTTCATTTCCAAAGCTTTTCCTATGATATAATAGAAGTCAACTGGAAAATATGATTTGAAACAGAGGAAGAGGTATTTACTTTACACAAAACTTGTTTCCAGACATTATTTTATGATTAAAGTGACATCAAACTATAGAAGGCTTTGGTTATATTAATGATTAAATTGGAATTTTGACTAAATAAGAGAGTTATAAAAATAAAAGTGGTCACTACTTATTATCCCATAAGTCAGGAAAATTATTAGCAGCTTTTAACAATTTTGTTTAATTGGCCTATTAGTAAAAAGAGAGAAATGTGGAAGGGAAAGAAGTAAGGATACTGCCTAGCCTACCCTTAAATGCTGATCCAGTGAAATGAAGCTTGCTCCCTGACAGAGTTACAATCTCCGTATAGGAATCCTAGTCCCTCACCAGCAAGCCCAGCAGGATTCAGGCAAGGTTCCAATGCAGAAAAACCCTTGTGAGCTAAGTTTACTGAGGCAGCAATGAACCCAACAAGAAAGTCCCCAACTCCAAGAAGCTCCAAAGCTGAAAGTCTTAAGTCCCAAAACCAAAAACTCCAATTGAAAGGCCCAAAGCTCCAAGTCGAAGTCAAAGTCAAAAAGCCCCAAGGAGCCATCCTCCAAAGAAGAACTCCAAAGGAGAAGCCTCAAGGAGAAGTCCCTTAGATAGGAATTTCAGGACTTTTTAATAGTCCTTTTCCACATCACTTTGTGTTCTTTCCACTTTACAGGCACCAATCCACATCACCAATTCCACATCACTTCCTGTTCTTTCCACTTTACAGGAACCAATCCCAGTCTTTCAATTTGCCTAGCAATGCCCAGGGTGGGGCAGTGGCCTCTAGCAAGTGACTTGTGAACTCTCATACATAGTGACTGGTAAGCTACTAAGGAGGCATACTTAAGTTTTTGACTGATAAACTTAAAAGTCACTGATTGATAGACAAAGAGTTTGATTTACTCTTCACAGTTATATAGACATTTGGTCATGTTGCAACATTTTTAAAATCTCAATTTATTTTTTATTTCCTAATTTTTCTGTTTACTTTCCTCTATCTTAACAGTTTCAAGCGGCTCCGACAAATATTTAAATGCTTTATATGTATAGATGAGAATCAGAAAAAGGTCTGTAAATATTATCATAGCAAAATGTCCACCAAAAGTGATATTAGAACCACTTTCATTTGAACTTTCATAAAATAGTATGAGATGTACTATGCAAATAAGTGGAAATGGTATTGAAGACAACAATAAAAAGATTAGCCAGACTAGTTCTTGAATTTTCTTTCCCCCAATCTCTACTTCCTGGCTTCTTTTTTGTTGTTTAGTCATTTCTGACCCCATTTAGGGGTTTCTTGGCAAAGATACTGGAGTGGTTTGCCAGTTTGCCATTTCCTTCTCCAGATCATTTTACACATAAGGAAACTGAGGGAAACAGAACTAAATGACTTGCCTATAGTTACATAGCTACTTAGTGTCTGAGACAAGATTTGAATTCAAGAAGGTAAATCTTTCCAACTCCAGGTCCCAAGCTACCCACACACCTACCCTACATCTCTTCTATGGCTTCCTTCAAATACTAGCTAAAATCTCAACTTCTGTTAGAAGTTTTTTCTGATCTCTTATTAATAGTAATGCCTTCTCTCTGTGGATTAACTTCATTTTGTATTTTATGTATCTTGTTAGCTATATTGTCTCTCCCATTAGAAAGTTATTTCCTTAAGAACTAGGACTGCTTTCTCTCCTCTCCTTCCCCATATATGTATATGTTTATATACATAGATACATACATGGAACACATCCTTGCTAGAAGTGATAACATTTTGTGAAAACATGAAATTGTATTGCTATTGATTCTCAAAGTTCCTGAAAAAGGAAAGGATACCAAAAGAGGGAATTCTTGAGGAAGATCTTGGACCTCATTAATACCATAGGAACTCGGAAATTTGAGAGAGAAAGAGAGAGAGAAGGAGAGAGAGAGAGTTCATATTTATATTCAACATAATTAAAATGATCATCAATACACATTGTACAAGACACTGTGCAAAGTCCTGAAGATACAAAGCAAAAGCAAAAAAAAAATCCCCTGCCCTCAATAAATTCACATTTTAGAGAGGAGATAACCTGTACCTAGAAAGGTATCTACATAATATCTACAGATTATGTAAACAGATACTTTAAAGGGGGAAGGAAATAGGAAAGTGTGTCATGAATTATATAAATAGTTTAAAAAATCTGTGAATATCCTGTGGTTTTACCTTTGCTAACTGCACTGAGGTTCTGAATAGATTGAAAGAATGTTGTGATGAAAAGAATGCTAGATTGGGAGGCAGAAAGCTGGAGTTCAATTCTCAGATTCACCACTTTTTAGCCAACTGTCCTTGGAAAATTTATTTAAGTCCATATGAATCTCAGTTTCCTCATATGTACAGAATAAAGGATAATATCTGAATATCCCAATGCAATTCCAAGTAGTCTGCAACAATGAATTGGAAGAGCTGGGGACCAGCTGGCTTACTGGGGGACCAACCTAGCCCAGGCAACAATGCAGGGAACTTGGAGCAAAATCCAGCTGGGTCAAATGGCTACAATCATCCTCACAGCAAATCAGCTGGGCTATTTCATTGAAGGATACCTATATAACTCAAAGCAGCCAGGCCTAAACGAAGTACCAGAGAGACTATACTGTAAGTTTGGGACAGTGTTTCCTCTATTCCAGAAGCAAAGCAGAAATTCAAAAATAGGAAAGGTAACCAAAACAACAACAAAACCCAAGAAAAAGGAGCAAAAAAAATCTGTCTTTTAGAAAGTTACTTTAGTCACAGAAAAGATCAAAATACAAACTGAGATAAGTATGATAATACCCAAATGAAACAAGTGAAGCCTCAACAAAAAGCATCAAAGGGTTTCAGGCTCTAAAAGAACCCTAGAAAAACTTGAAAAGTAGGTAAAAATTAAATAATAAGATAAATGATAGAGTTGACAGCTTGAAAAATTATTGAAGAAAAAAAAACTTTATAAAAACTAGAATGGGCCAAATGGGGATGGAGGCACAAAAATACACTGAAGAAAACAAATCTTTAAAATCTAGAATAGACTAAATGGAAACAGAGGCCACCCCCCCCCCAAGAAAACAACTTTTTAAAGATTAGAATGGGTGAAATGGAAGGAAAAGGAAGAACAAAAGGTCATGGAAGAAACTAACTTCCTAAAAATTAGAATTAGGCAGATGGAAGGTAATGACTCTGAGACCTCAGGAAACATCAAGAGTATTAAACATAAAGGAATGAGAAACTGAAATACTTTTCTGGGAAAACAATTGAACTAGAAAATAGATCCTTCAGAGATAATCTAAGAATTACTAGAATACATAAAAGCCATGGTCAAAAAAAAAAAAGAGCCTAGAAATTATATTACAAGAAATGAGCCCTGATATCCTTGTACAAGAAGGGAAACAGAAGTTGAAAGAATTCACAGATCATCTCCTAAAAGAGACGCCAAAATGAAATACCCCACAATTATTATAACCAAGTTCTGGAACTCCCAGACAAGGGAAAACATACAGCAGGCATCCAAAAAGAAACTGTTCAAATATTATGGAGCCACAGCCAGAATTGCACAGGACCTAGCAGTTTGAACATTAAAGGATCATATAATAGGGCATAAAAACCACACAACCATATGTAGAAAGGTAGAACTATAAATGCATCCCTTTGAGATAATAATACAATAAAAATCACATTCAACCCAGGGCAGCAGAAAAAAGACCAAAAATTAATTGGAAGCAAAATAATTTTATCCTAAAGAAAGAATGGGGCAAAGCACAAATCATAGGAACAATCAATAAGTTCATCAAAGAGAATTATGAGGAGACAACATGAAAATTTATGTGATGCAGAAAAAGCTGTATTTGGAGGGAAACTGATATCTCTAACTCAATAAAATAAAGACCAGATCAATAAATTAGGCATACAATTTAAAAAACTAGAAAAAGAACAAATTAAAAAATCCCTACTTAATGATAAAATTGAAAATCCTGAAAATCAAAGGAGAGATTAATAAAATTAAATTATTGAACTAATGAGACAAGGGTCTGGATTTATGAAAAAAGAAATAAAATAGTAGATGAACTATTGGTCAATTTGATTTTAAAAGGAAGAAAAACCAATCACCAGCATCAAAAATGAAAAAAGACAAATTGACAAACAATGGAGAAAAAATTAAAGCATTTATTAGTTTTTATTTCATCATTGGAAAACTGTCTATTCATGTCTCATGTTCATTTATCAATTTGGAAATGGCTTGATTTTTTTGTGAATTTAACTTAGCTCCTTATATATTTGGGAAATTAAACCTTTTTTCATAAAAAATGTTCTCCCAGTTTGTTGCTTTCCTTCTAATATTGGTTGCATTGGGTTTTTTTGTACAAAAATAATTTAAATTTGATATAATCAAAGTCATTCATTTTATATTTTGTAATATTCCCTTAACTCTTGCTTGGTCTTAAATTCCTTCCATTCCCACAGATCTGACAGGTGTACTATTATATGTTCACCCAATTTATTTATTATTTCATTCTTTATATTTAAGTCATTTACTCATTTTGAATTTATCTTGGTGCAGGGTTTAAGATATTGATCTAAACCTAATTTTCCCCACACTGCTTTCCAATTTTCCCAGCAGTTTTTGTCAAATACTGAGTTTGTGTCCCTAAAGCTGGGATCTTTGGATTTACTGAACACTAGCTTGCTGAGGTCATTTACCTCAAGTCTATTCCATTGATATACCTTTCTATCTCCTAGTTAATTTGGATGACCACTACCTTAAAGTACAGTTTAAGATCTGGTACTTCTAGGCCCCCATCTATCACATTTTTTTTCAGTATTTCACTCAATATTCTTGATCTCTTCTTTTAGTTGAACTTTGTTATAATTTTTTTTCTAATTCTATAAAAAAAAAGTTTTTTGGTAGTTTGATAGGTATGGCACTGAATAAGTGAATTAATTTGAGTAGGATTGTCATTTTTATTATATTAGCTCATCCTACCCATGGGTGATTAATGTTTTTCCAGTGTTTTAGATCTACTTTTAATTGTATGTAAAGTGTTTTGTAGTTGTGTTCATATAATTCCTGTGTTTCTCTTGGCAGATAGATTCCCAAATATTTTATATTGTCTAGGGTGATTTTAAGTGGAATTCCTCTTTCTAACTCTTGCTGCTAATTTTGTTGTAAACATGTAGAAATACTGATGATTTATGTGGGTTTATATTGTACCCTGAAACTTTGCTAAAGTTGTTAATTATTTCCACTATCCTTTTAGTTGATTTTCTAGATTCTTTAAGTAGACCATCATATCATCTGCAAGGAATGATAGTTTGGTTTCCTCATTGCCTATTTTAATCCGTACAATTTCTTTTTCTTTTCCAATTACTACTGCTAGGATTTCTAGTACAATTTAAAAGTGATAGAGATGATAATGGGCATCCTTGCTTCACTCCTCATCTTATTGGGAAGACTTCTAACTTGTCCCCATTTCAGATGATACTTGCTGATGGTTTTAGATATGTACTATTTATTATTTTGAGAAAGGGCACTTCTATTCCTATGCTTTCTAGTGTTTTCAATAGGAATGAGTGTTGTATTTTGTCAAAGGCTTTTTCTGCATGTATTGAGATAATCATGTGATTGCTGTTGGTTTGATCATTGATATAGTTAGTTATGTGGATGGTTCCCTAATATTAAACCGTTCTTGCAATCCTGGTGCAAATCCTAACTTGTGATAACGTGTTATAGTCATTTTGCTAGTATTTTATTTAAGATTTTTGCATCTATGTTCATTTCAGAGATTGGTCTATAGTTTTTTTTTTCTCTTTTTTTAAAAGTCTGTCTGGCTTTGAAATTAGTACCACATTTGTGTCATAAAAAAGAATTTGGTAAGATTATTTCTTTGCTTATTTTGTCAAATAGTTTGTATAATATTGGTATTAGTTG
This sequence comes from Monodelphis domestica, assembly GCF_027887165.1. Lineage (NCBI taxonomy): Eukaryota > Metazoa > Chordata > Mammalia > Didelphimorphia > Didelphidae > Monodelphis > Monodelphis domestica. The sequence goes on from NC_077232.1 coordinate 191,133,675, forward strand.
TTCTTTAAATGTTTGATAGAATTCACTTGTGAATCCCTCTGGCCCTGGGGATTTTTTCTTAGGAAGTTTCTGGATGACTTATTCCATTTTTATTTCTGACATGGGATTATTTAAGATTCTATTTCATCTTCTGTAAATCTAGGCAATTAATGTTTTTGTAAATATTCACCCATTTCACCTAGATTGCCTTCTTTATTTCCATATAATTGGACAAAATAGTTCTTAATAATTACCTTAATTTCCTATTTATTAGAGGTGAGCTCACCCTTTTCATCTTTGATACTGTTAATTTGATTCTCTTCTTTTTTTAAAATTACATTAACCAGTACTTTATTTTTTCAAAGTACCAACTCTTACTCTTATTTATTAGTTCAATAGTTCTTTTACTTTCAATTTGATTAATTTCTCCTTTAATTTTTAGGATTTCCAATTTAGTTTTTACCTGGGGATTTTTAACATGTTCTTTTTCTAATTTTTAAAGTTGTGAACCTAATTCATTCATCTCCTCCCTCTCTGTTTTGTTGCTATAGGCATTCAGAGATATACATTTCCCCCTGAGAACTGCTTTGGTTGTATCCAATAGTTTTTGATATGTTGTCTCCTCATTGTCATTCTCTTTAATGAAGTCTGTAATTGTTTCTATGATTTATTTTTGACCCACCAGTTTTGAAGAATTAAATTATTTAGTTTCCAATTAATTTTAAATTCGCCTTTCCATGGACCCTTGTTGAGTATAATTTTTATCTCATTATGATCTGAAAAAATTGCATTTATTATTTCTGCTTTTCTGCATTTGTTTGAAATATTCCTATGCCCTTGTACATGGCTGATCTTTGTATTTGTACTATGTACTGTTGAGAAAAAGATATATTCCTTTTTAATCCTCTTCAGTTTTCTCTAAACATCTATTAGCTCTAATTTTTCTAGCATTTCATTTACTTCTTTTACTTATTATTTATTTTTTGGTTTGAGTTATCTAGTTCTGAAAGACAAGGTTGAAATCCCCCACTAATATGGTCTATCTCCTCCTTTAGCTCCTTTAATTTTTCCTTTAGAAATCTAGAGGCTATGCCATTTGGTGCAAAAATGTTTAGTAATGATATTATTTTATTGTTTGTAGTACCCTTTAACAAAATGCAATTTCCTTCCTTATCTCTTTTAATCAGATCATTTTCTACTTTAGCTTTTTCTGGTATCATGATTGCTACTCCTGCTTTCTTTTACTTTAGATGATTCATAATAAATTCTGCTCCAGCCTTTTACCTTGAATCTGTATGTCACCCTGCCTCAAATGTGTTTCTTGTAAACAACATATAATGGGATTCCAGTTATTAATTCACTCTGTTATCCACTTCCTTTTTATGGGTGAGTTCATGACATTCACATTCTGTGTTATGATTACTAACTCCTCCATCATATTACCTCCTTTAAATCCTGTTCTATTCCCTTTCTCTCTGCTCCTCACCAGTATTTTGCTTTTTGTTACTCCTCCTCCACTTTCCCCTCCCTCCAATTATCTCCCTCTTCCCTTGTATTATTTGCCTCTACTTCTCTGTGGGTAAGATAGAATTCTATACCCCTCTGACTAGGTGAGATAGAATTCTATACTCCACTGAGTATATGTGTTTTCCCTCTCTGAACCAGCTAAGATGAGAGTAATATTTAAGCATTGCCTGTCACCACTTTTATCCTCCCCTCTCTATAATGATTTTTTCCGGCCTCTTTATATTGTATAATTTACTGCATTCTATCTCTTCCTTCCCTTTTCTCTCAGTGCAACCTTCTTTTTCAATGCTTGATTTTTTACATATCATTCATATGCATGCATATCATATACATATCATTCTATATCATCATATTTACATATATACCATATCATCATAATCAGCTTATGTCACCCTCTTTCTAAATAAATTCCTTCTATCTTCTCTACTATTAAGGATATTTTTTTGAGAACTACAGAAATCTTCTTTCCATGTAGACTTATATACATGTTGACCTTAATGAATCCCTTAAATTTTCTTTCTTATTTACCTTTTTTGGACTTCTCTTGTGTCTTATATTTGGATTTCAAATTTTTTGTTTGCTTATTTAAGGTCCAGCTTATACCTCAGGAATGCTTGGAAATCTTCTATTGTATTGAATGTCCATTTTTTTTCCTTGAAAGAATATGCTCAGTTTTGCTGGATAGGTGACTCTGGATTGTAAACTCAGATCTTTTGCTTTCCCAAATATCATATTCCATGCCATTCAATCCTTTAATGTAGAAGTTTCTAGGTCCTATGTATCCTGATTGTAGCTCTAGGGTATTTGAATGATTTCTTTCTGGCTGTTTGAAGTATTTTTCCCTTGGCTTGATGGCTCTTGAAATTAGCTATTATATTCCTGGAAGTTGTCATTTTTTTAGGATTTCTTTCTGGAAGTGATCTGTGAATTCTTTCAACTTCAATTCAATTTTATTTTCTAGGTTGAGGATCTCTGGGCAAATATCTTTGATACTTTCTTGTACTATTATATCCAAGGTTTTTTTTTTTTTCATCACCATGGCTTTCAGGGAGTCAAATAATTCTCAAATTGTCTCCTAGATCTATTTTCTAGGTCAATTGTTTTTTGAATAAGATATTTCATGTTTTTCTCTGTTTTTTTTTTTCATTCATTTGATTCTGCTTTATTGTTTCTTGATTTCTCATTAAATCATTAGTTTCTAGATAATCAATTCTGATTTTAAAACCTAATTTTCCTCTATCAGTTTTTGGTTCTCATTTTTCAGTTGGCCCATTTCTTCTTGCAAAACTTTCCTTTCTTCTTCTATCACTTTCCTTTCTTCTTGCATCACTTTAACTTCTCTTTCCCACTTTTCTTCAACCTCTCTTAATTGATTTTTGAAGTCCTTTTTGAGTTCTTCCAGAATCTGTGTTCAATCCATATTTTTCTTTTGGACTTTTGGCATGTTTCATTTGCTTTCACTGTCCTTTTCTATGTCTGTACCTTGTTCTTTATCTACATAAAAATTATTTAGGGTTAGGTTCATTTTTTGTTGTTTGCTCATTTTCCCTATCTAATTATAGGTAGGTATGTGGGGAATGATGTGATGGTCTTAGGGCTGAGAGCTCTGAGAGTCCCCTCTACCTGCTGATTCAATTGATCCTTGAGTTGCTGAGAGCTTAAAGATTTGCCTCAGGCATAGGTGTAAGCGTTTGATCTACTCTGATCCTGATCAGGTCAAGAGCTGATCAAATTCTAGCCCAAGGCTTAGGTTCAAGTTTTTGGTCTCACTGTGTACTTGATCCAATCAGGTAAACCCTTGATTGTCTTGTCTTGGAGCTCTGTTCTGAGCTTTAGGGAAAAGATCATTACTTAGTACATTAGTATGATCATACACTCTAAAGTGTGAATTAAGTCCTTGTTTCTAGTCCAGACTAGAATTCCCTGGGCTGGGGCTCTGGACTTCTCCATAGGTTTGAAATTTCAAGGAGTATGGGTTGATTTGTACCTCTATTTGCTCTCTCTCAGGATCTGAATGTTGGCTTGGACATAGGTTCTTGAACTTTGGCCAGCGTATGTAGGGTAGGGTTGTGTGGCATTGATCTTGTCTTGCTCTTCCCACCTTGCTGCAGCTTCTTGTTTTGTCTGCTTTCCTCTCACTCCAGTGCTCAAGATGTTTTTCACCTACCTTTGGGTTTTTTTCTTTTTCTAGAAAGTTGTTTCACTCTGTCTCCTTGTTACTTTTTTCACTCTTGTATTCATTTTGTGGTGATATTTTATTCTTGGTCTGAGAGGATTCTCATTGTGTCCCAGAGCTACTGAGGATTATTCCACCAACTTGGCTCCACCTCTGGAACTCAGATTTCTTCTCTTTGCATTCATTCTTGAAACTATTGGTATTGCTATGTAAAGCTACAAGGAGAATGAATGACTCAGGGAGTGGCTGCTGTACTATCCTGTTGGGGAAATCACTCTTTCTTGAATCTATAACATACTTTTATTGACATGACCATATCATGTTCCTGCTCATAATTTTTTCTGCCCTCCTATTACCTGAAAATAAAATGTAAATTCCCAATCCATCATTTAAAGCCCTCCATAATCTTCTGTGAATATATCTTTTCAGACTTACTTTGTACTAATTTGTTAGATGTACTCTATGTCCTAGCTAAACAAACAGGAGTTTTTCCTTATGTTTGGCATTCCTTTGCCTTCTTGAATTCATTTATAAAGATTCTCCCTTAGATCTGGCATGCATCCCTTTATCTGTTTCTTTTAGAATCTTTATACAGTTTCAATACTCAGGTGGTATGACATTTTCAGTGGTAATCCTTTCCTACCCAATTGTGTCTTCTCATTCATTTATTTATTATTTCACAAGAATTTTCTAAAGATGCCATGCACTAATTTAATGAGAATAAGAGAAAAAAAGAACATTTTATACCTTTGAGGAATTTACATTCTATTTTGGGTATATAACATGAAATCAAATGAGTATAATACAATGTAATTTCAACAATTATTTTCCCACAATATAAATTCCTTAAGGGCAGGGACTATTTCATTTTTGTCCCTATGTCCTCATCATCTAATAAGTATTTAATAAATGTTCATTGAACTGAATTGCTATATATATTAGAACTTTCAAAAATAATTAGGTTTACATTTTAGAAAAAAACAAATATCCATGTACCTTTTATGACTTTCCAATGTAACAAGGAACATTTGGCATGGGAAAATAGACAATTACTCAATTTCAATCACCACCTATTTCAATTCATTTTGGGGACCAAATCTCCCTAATATGCCCAAGCTACAGTGGTCACTACTATACATTGGGCCAATCCCCAAGGCACCAAAGCATTAACCAGTTCTATTTCTGACCTGGGCAGATTCATTCACAGGGGTTCATCAAACTTTTGCCAGAATTAATGGGAAAACCCAATCAGTTTTAGCCATACTAAAGCACGGAACTCCTCAATTGAAATAATCTGCCAGCCCAATAGCAGTTAGTAGGTGCTACTAATTTAACAGAGATTAAGAAAGCTTTTTTCCCCCAAATGCATGTAATACATATTTATACTTGGTACTTTTATACAACCTGGCATTGGTCTACAATACTACAATGCATTTAAGAAAAAAAAAACATTTTACTGGTTTGGCATGCAGTATGGAAACTCTAAGAGAGAAATTTTTAAGACAATGAGTCACAAATCTAAGCTCATGAAATTTATGATAATTTTATATCTGTTTATATACATTTCCCTTTTGTTAATTAAACAATTAACCATATCACACCCTGGGACCACCAACTATTCTCTCTCCCTTCATAAATTGTTATATATTTCTTTGTCTATATGGGTAGGCAGTTTGCAGGGAAATAAATGTTTTGTATGACTTTTTGAATAAATATAAAAATAAAACTAGTTTTAAAAGGCTAAATAAATTATAATATAGATCAAAAGAATTGATAAACATACTATACTCTATATAAGAATAAATAGGATTTGCAATAGGAATCAATCTCAGGGACTATTTATTTAGTCTGACTGAAATTCTCACTTAATAGACTATGGAACTAAGGTCTGAAAGAATGAAGTGATTTGGTTAAGGACAAAATATTAGCAAAGAATAAATATTTGAATCCAAGTTCTCTTGATTCTAGCACCAGTGATATTGCTGTTATACTAAGGTCAGCTTTGTCTGACATAAAATGTATGCTTGAAAATAGAACTGGGAATTTCCAGGCTAAGATGACTACAGAGTAGAAGGAACTCTCCCTACTACCAATCACAATAAAATGTCTCAAAAGGACAAAAATCAAAATCAGATGAGGGAAGGGGCTCTGCCAAAGGGCACAGCCTTGAAGGTAGGTAGGGTTTGGACATTTCCACACTATAAGGGGTAAAATTTCACCTACCAAAGAACAAGATGATCACCCCTACTCCACACTACCAACCACCACGCCAGAGTCAGAGTGAGGGCCAGGGCAATCTCTAAATTCTCAGGGACTGGCTGAGAGCACCACAGTCTTACCCCTGAGGACAGTGCAAGGCTTTGGGAGGGAGACTTGGGGCCTGAGACTGAGGAACATGGAGCACAAGAGCGAAGACAGTGCAGAGAGAGGCTGCCCACAGCAGACACCATGGAGACTGGACAACTAGTCTCAGGGAAAAAACTTCTCTGTAGCTCACTACACCAAATGCTGCCTGCCCTCCTCACTCAGATTTCTGGCTGAGAAGGGAAGATAAAACTAACACAACAATGTCCACCAGTGCCCAAGAACTACAATCCACAATTACCAAAAGAAATAATATACAACCTGTATAGTTGGAAATGTTACCCTAAAAAAAAGAACTATATATCCCGAGAGGCCACTGACTTCCTGTCATTATGTACTTCCTGTAGACAGAGGATAAACTGAGTGGGCATTGAGGCTCTTCCATCTCTTTTTGGCATGCAGCCAATGGTGATGGTGCTAAGATGGGCATTTTAAATGGGCTAATCAGCTATGGGCACATGGTTTTTATTTTGTATCATCTTTGTTCCTTTATTTCTAAAGATAATTAATAAATCTCCTAAAATATAATATTTTCTATTGAAACTAGTTTTAATTTTTACATTTATGGCAACAGGAAGATGGAGAAAAAACTCAGTTTTTTTAAGATAGCATAGATAAATTTTTTAAGCCACATTTCTCCTGCCAAGGCTTTTCACCTACCCCACCCACCTTCACAAACTCTGACTCTCTTTGGAGCTGCTACCTTTTTCTTTCCCTACTCTTTACCTGGTTGCTTTCCATCTTGGCCCAGCTGTTTTAGTTTGAGGGACTTAGCCAGGGACTCTTGGCAGAGAAGAGATAAGCCTCTTCTCTCACCCATCTGCTTGAGCTCAGGTTCCTCATTCCTCGCTGCTGCCTTTGGTTGCTGCTGCCTATCCTGCTTGCTAGTAGTCCTCTTCCTGCTCCTGCTCCTACTCCAGGTTTGGCCCCATCCCCATTCCTGCTGGTAGCTGCCACTGTAACTTCAGAACTCACAAACTTTGAGCCAATCTCCAGGCAGCTGGTAAAAAACAGGGTGTATTTTCCTTAGGCAAAAATTAGCCTCTTAACTCCCTGTCCATGTGGCTGGGGAAAGAAACTGCTCCCTAGCATTTTACCTCAGGGGCAAAGGGGAGGGGAAGGGAATAAGGAAGTTACTCTTCCAAACAGAAAGTAAATTACAAGCATGGCTCACTCTTTGAAGGAGCAGTACACTACCTATTTCAAATAGCTTCCAGCTTTAGGATGTTTTTTTTTTCATGAATGCACTGATCCTTTTACCTATCTTGCCTGAGATTCAGGGGAGAAATTCATCTCCCTACAACGCTTTGCCATTTGGGCCTGCTCAATCTCCAAGATCCATCCAGTTTGGGATTCCTCAAAACCATGTTGTCCCTCACAATGGGAGAACCTAGAAATATGAAAAAAGAAATCCAAACAGATAAAGGAACTTTAAAGAGACTGGAAGTGAAGATTTAAAACCTTTTAATACTCCATTGTTTTATGAAAGTCTCTGAATTTTATTGTATTCTGCTGATTGTTTTAAGATTTAGTTTTGTTGTTTTAAATTCAAATATTAATGTACTCAATGCTATTCTGTTACACTAAATCAGTTTAATCTACTGTGTTACCTTTCCCCTATGACTATTGAACAAAATATCTTAAAATATTGTAAAAGCCCATAATCAGTTTTTTTTTTCCATTTTGCATTTGTTAATTGATTATGGATGGACTCACCCTGGCTAACCACCTTTGAAAAATGTAATGAGCTAAGAATTTAAATGGTAATTCTAAGGGGTCTTCAGAAACAATTTTAATTAACTAGTGGTTTCTGAATGGATAATTTTAAAAAAATATTTATATTATAAAGAATGTTGTATTAAAGGTAGAGAAACAAAGAAATGTTCCTACCAAGGTGTTTCTCTGAAGCAGGAAGCCAAAAAGAGCTCCTGCAAAGCTCTACAGTTTAATTTACTTCCACCAGAACAATCTAGATTTCTTTGTGATGTTCTAGACCCAAATAAGTTTTACTTTGTTTAAAAATATATTTGCCAAGGTTGAAAGATTTGCTATGTCTGTAAAAAATTGTGACAAATATCCATCAGTTCATAGGGGGTTTTGGCATAGAGTAACTTATATGAAATATGATAATGGGCTTGTTTGCTATTGTTATTAACTGGGCTATTGTGAATTTTGGGGACTTTGGTACTTCTTTGAATGTGCATTATCTACTGTATTACTGTTTTATTCTGAAAATCATTTGTGCTCACACAATGATTAAGTTAAAAAGGAAATGGATCTCATTTTTTGTGAGAAACCTTTGTATTCTACCTCTCCTTGGTTGACACAGTGTGTCACTGATTGTATGCTATATATTTTTTATTTTTAAAACTCTTTATTATTGTTTTTCTTTGCATGTGCAATATAGTATCTGAGTTTTATTTTTCTCTCCTTTTTGTATTTGAAGCACATGTCAATAGTATTGAGAAGATTTTTCTTTAATTTTTTTCATTTTGCAGTAATATAAGTTTAAATATATATTTGCTATAATGTCAATGCATACCCCAAAAGCTTTAGACTATGAAAATGATGCCATTTATTGTTTTAAAAAAAGTATGGGTTACAATCAAATGTAATGGACTTCTCCATTTGTGACAATGCAGTGATCCTGAACAACCCAGAAGGATGTATGAGAAAGAACACTATCCACATTCAGAGGAAAAACTGTGGGAGTAAAAACACCAAAGAAAAAACAACTTCTTGATTGCGTGGGTCAAGGGGGATACAATTGGGGATGTAGACTCTGAATGAACATCCTAGTGCAAATACCAACAATATGGAAATGGATTCTGATCAAAGACACATGTAATACCCAGTGGAATTGTGCATAGGCTATGGGAGGGGAGGGGAGGTTGGAGGGGATGGAGGAATAGAAAATGATTTTTGTAACCAGGGAATAATGTTAGAAATTGACCAAATTTAAAAAAAAGAAGAATTATTGGAGTTGGAATGCAGATGAAAGCATATGATTTATCACTTGTTAATCTGAGTATATGTTTTAAAGTTTTAACTTTAAAAGATTATTCACTTACAAAAATGAACAACATGGAAATGTGTTTTGCATGATACATGTATAACTAAAAAAAATAAATTAAAACATATTACAAGAAAAAAATTATGGGACATTGCTTAATGATTCTGTTTCATTCCAGGAGAAGGGAATACAAAAAGAGCCATTGAACAATGCCAAAGAAGCACAAAGGCACTTGCATAGTGCCAAAGAGCACAAGGTCAAAGAGACCAAACACATCCTATGTGGATTGATGACATTCTGCTCAAAGAGCGCAAGGACTTGATCATAGGTGAGACTCAAGGTTGAAGCTGTATAACATGTGTTAAATGTAGGACTTCCTTGTAACACATATTTTATATCAAATGCATATACATCAGTTGTTCTGGTTCCAGTATCCCTGAGAAAAATATGTAAAATCAGACCAGGGAATGACACTTCCCTATAAGTTCTTTTTTCTCTCTTATAGTATTGCAACTTCTTGTAGTCTTAGCTGCAAATGGGTAAATGAAATATTACTACATTTTATCCTATAGACTTGTGGGATAGAAATAACTTTAATTTGGCCCTGATTCAAGGTTTACTTAAAATTTTTACACATAAGACTTTGATAGTCTATATTTCATCCACAAATTTATTTTCTCTTTTATTTTGATGTTTTGATTTTTTTTATTTCTCTTGCCAATTTATTCATACACCTCATAACTCAGCTATGCATTCCTAAGTGATCCCTATGTTGATCCACACTTCTTCAGGAGGGAATGTATAATTATTCTAAATTTCAAAGTTTAAATTCTTTTTGAGATTAATTTTAGGTTAAGAAACATGCTACCTCTCTGAATCCAGAAACTGAAGTGTTTGGAGAATGAACCATTAAGATGCCTGCTGTAATAGATGATATTTGAAGGTATATATTTGATAGATACTAGAAAACTAATGGATCAGATAGTTATCTTCTTTTTGCCTAAACTTCTCCCTTTTGTACCTCCCTCTTCAGAAGCCTTTCAGCCTCCCCTTCCCCCTTCTTCAGTCTCCCTCAAGTCACTCAGTGTGAGCTGTGAGGTTTCAGAGGAAATACTCTTTTCTCTTCTTTATCTCAAGCAAGAGTGTATTGGGGAAAACAGGACAAGGGTGGAGGATAAGGTAAGAGGGTTGGAGGTTTCCCTATTGTGTACAGTGAGTGTTATGTTGGAGGATATTGAGAGAAATGGCAATTCAGTCACTAGCATGAAACAAAGCCATTCAGAGAGAGATATAAACACTATTGTCCCACTTCTTCCTTCAAATCAGCCAGGTCACCTCCAACTTGATTATCCCAAGTCCCAGAGATAAAACCAGCTTATTCCTTCAGTCACCACCATCAGCAAAAGACCTTCAGCCAAGTCCAGCCATTGGCTCTTGCTTCCAACTGTTTCCCAGTCACATTCCAAATGGAATCTTCATTTGACTGACAGATGACAATCTCCAGCTTTTTGTCCTTTGTATGCATGCCTCTTCCATACTGCCCAGACCACACCCTGCACCAGAAGATCCAGAGTGAAATTTGGGATATAGTGATTTGAACTGTGTGGGGTTGAATGTATTTGTTTCATACTTTTATGCTGAAGGGGACTTCCCCTTAACTGAATTTTTGTCAACGCACCAAGCAATTATTGGTTTTGTTCTCTTTTCTTCTTATCCTAAAATTATTGTAATTTCAAAGTTGGTATGTTTACAAGACCTATCAGAGTGACTAGTCTTCCTTGGCTCTCAGGGGGGCATGTATAATTGAAAAATCTGTTACCTTAAAAAAGGAACTATATATCCCAATGACTTCCTGTCATTATGTACTTCCTGTAGATAGATGATGTGAGTGGGTGTTGAGGCTCTGCCTCCTCTTTTTGGCATGCATCCAGTGGTGATGGTGGTGATGGGGAATTTTAAATGGGCTTATCAGCCATGGGCATATGGTTTTTATTTTCTATTCTCTTTATTTCTTGATTTCTAATTATCTTTAATAAGTCCCTTAAAATATAATTTTTTATTATTTGATATTATAATTTTAATTCTTACACACTGGATAACTTCTATGGATAAAAGGAGAAGAGTACAGAGGTAACAACAGAGAGTGACAAATAAGCAAACACATCCAAATTTTCAAAACAAAAAAAGGAAATTGGTCACAAGCTCTCAAGGAACTCAAAATAGAGTTCAAGAACCAAGTAAGAAAAATAAAAGAAAAATGGCAAGAAAAGTAAGTAATTCAAAAAGGAAATAACAGTTTAAAATACAGGATCTCTCATTTGAAAAAAGAAGCACAGAAATCACATGAAGTAATATACAAACTGGAGAGCAGAATTGACCTTCTGGAAGCCATGAAAAGCAGAATAGACTAAACCAAAAAGGGAAATCAAAAGATCATAGCTGAAAACCAGGCTTTAAAGACTAGAATTAGGAAAGTAGAAACTAATGATCTCACAAGAAAGTAAGAATGAATAAAGCAAAATCAAAGAATGAAAAAAATAGAAGGAAACATGAAATATCTCATTGAAAAGATAACTGACCTAGAAAGAAGGTACAGGAGAGACAATTTGAGAATCATTTGTCTAACTGAAAACCTATAAAAAAAAGAAACAGAAGCCATGATATCATATTACAAGAAATTATCCAAGAAAACTGCCCTGATATTCTTCAATAAGAGGGGAAAAGGGTCCATAGATCACCCTGTACATGAAATCCTCAAAAGACAACCCCCAGGAATGTAATTGCCAAATTGTAGAGCTTCCAAGTCAAGGGGAAAATATTGCAAGAAGCCTGAAAGAGGAAATTCAGATATCAAGGAGCCCTAGTAAGGATTACACAGGATCTGGTAGCCTCCACACTAAAGAACAACAAAGTTTGGAATATGATATTCAGAAGGGCAAAAAATTTGGCTCTACAACCAAGGATCACCCACCCATCAAAACTGACTGTATACTTCTGGAGGAAAGTATGAGCATTTACCAAAATAGAAAATGTCCAAGTATTTCTAAAGTAAAGACCAGAAATAAATGGAAAGTATTATGTCCACGTACAAATTCAAGAGAAATATGAAAAGGTAAACAAGAAAGAGGAAAAAAATTTTAAGTGCTTCAGTAAGGTCAAATTGTTTATATTCCTATATGGAAAAATGATATCTATAACTCTCAAAATTGTTTTCACTAACATAGTAGATAAAAGAATTATTCATAGGTAAAGGTTGGGGTACTAGGTTGTATAAGATGATATGTAAAAAAGTGGGGGGGGGAATAGAAGATGGCACCAAGAGAAACTTGATGGAAGGAGAAAAATAGGATAATTTATACCACATAAAGAGGAGCATGGGAGGAGGAAAGGAAGAAAACTATTATAAGAAGGAGAGGAAGAGAGTGATAATATGCAATACTTTAACCTTACTCTCAGTGGAATCAATTCTGAGAGGGAAGAGCATCTAGATCCCTTGGGGTATCAAATTCTATCTTACCCTACAGGGAAGTTGAGTGTGAGAAAACAAGAGGGATGGGGTGGGACAAGGAGTATCAAAAGGGAGGGAAAGAGAGGAAGGAGGGAATTTAATAGACTTTAAAAAATAAGAGAGGAATAAGAAGGGAGGAGTGGGAAGGGAAATAAAATGAGGGTGGGGAATAGGAGGACAGATTAAAAGCAAAACACTGGTGTAGAAGGAAATAGTGAAAGAAGAAAAGGCAGGACTAAAAGAGGAAATCAAAATGATTGAGAATACACAGGTGGTAATCATAACTCTGAATGGAATGGGATGAACTCACTCATAAAATGGAAGCAAATAGCAAATTGGATTAGGAACCCAAATCATATCATATATTGTCTATAAGAAACACACATGAGGCAGGTAGATACACACAGAGTAAATGCAATAGACTGGAACAAAATTAATTGGGCATCAATTGAGAAAAAAGAAGGCAGGGGTCACAATCATGATATTTGACAAAGTCAAAGTCAAAATAGATCTGATTAAAAGAGATAGGGAAGGTAATTACATTCTGATAGAAGGCAGTATAGAAAATGAGGAACTAGAAGTACTCAACATGTATGCTCCAAATGGTTTAGCATCCAAATTTTTAAAGGAGAAACTATTGTAGTTTAAGGAGGAAATAGATTCTAAAACTATACTAGAAAAATCTAACAAAAAATAAATAAGAGGTAAGAGATGTGAATGAAATCTTAGAAGAATTAGAGTTAATAGATATATGAAGAAAAATAAATAGGGACAAAAAAGAATATACCTTCTTTTCAATAGTACATGATACATTCACAATGATTGACCATGTGCTATAGCATAAAAATATTGCAAACAAATGCAAAAAAGCAAAAATAATAAATGCATCCTTTTCAGGTCATAATACAACAAAAATAATAATTAGTAAGGGTACCTGGTGAGGCAAATAAAAAATTAATTAGAAATTAAATAATATTATTCTTCAAAATTGGTTAGTTAAAGAAAAAATCATAGAATCAATCATTTAATTGAAAAGAATGATAATGAGAAGACATCATATAAAAATTTATGGGATGCAGTCAAAGCAGTATTCAGGAGAAAATTTCTATCCCTGAGTGTATGTAACAAAGAGGAGAGGGAAGAGGTCAATGAATTGGGCATACAATTAAAAAGCTAGAAAGAGAACAAATTAAAATCTCCTGATAAAAACTAAATTGGAAACCCTAAAAATTAAAGGAGAAATTAATCAAATTGAAAGTAAAAGAATTGTTCAATTAATAAATAAGACGAGGAGCTGGTACTTTGAAAAAACAAATAAAATAGATAAAGTACTGGTTAATCTAATAAAAAAAGGAAAGAAGAAAACCAAATGAGCAGAATCAAAGATGAAAAGGGTGTCCTCACCTATAATGAAGAGGAAATTAAGGTAATGATTAAGAAATATTTTTCTTGACTGTATGGCAACAAATATGTTAATCTAGGTGATATGGATGAATATTTACAAAAATATAAATTGCCTATATTAAAATAAGAGGAAATAGAATACTTAAATAATCTCATATCAGAAATAGACATGTAAGAAGCCATCAAAGAACTCCCTAAGAAAAAATCCCCAGGACCAGATGGATTCACAAGTGAATTTTATCAAACATTTAAAGAACAACTAACCCCATTACTATACAAACTATTTAACAAAATAAGCAAAGAAGGAGTCTTACCAAATACTTTTTTATGACACAAATATGGTACTGATTCCAAAGCCAGGCAGACCAAAATCAGAGAAAGAAAACTATGGACCGATCTCCATAATGAACATAGATGCAAAATTATTAAATAGAATATTAGTAAAAAGAAGGAAGTAATCACAAGGGTTACTCACTATGATCAGGTGGGATTTAAACCAGAAATGCAAGAATGGTTTAATAATAAGAAAGCCATCTACAAAATTGACCATATCAATAATTAAACCAACAGAAATCACATGATTATCTCAATAGATGCAGAAAAACTCTTTGACAAATACAATACACATTCCTATTGAAAACACTAGAAAGTATAGGAATAGAAGGGTCCTTCCTCAAAATAATAAACAGTATTTATTTTAAACCATCATCAAGTATCATCTGCAATGGGAATAAATTAGCAGCCTTCAATATAAGATTAGGAGTGAAGCAAGGACGCCCATTATCACTTCTATTATTTAATTTTGTACTGGAAATGCTTGCACTAGCAATTTGAAAAGAAAAAGTAATTGAAGGTATCAAAATAGCCAATGAGGAGTCTAAACTACTCACTCTTTGCAGATATGATGGTCTACTTAAAGAATCCTAGAAAATCAACTATAAAGCTAGTGGAAAAAATCAACAGCTTTAGCAAAGTTGCTGAATACAAAATAAACCCACATAAATCATCAGTATTTCTATATATTTTCAATACAACTCATTGTCAAGAGTTAGAAAGAGAAATTCTATTTAAAATTACTCTAGATAATATAAAATATGTAGGAATCTTCCAAGACAACCACAGGAATTATATGAACAGAACTACAAAACACTTTACACACAATTAAAACTAGATCTAAATAATTAGAAAAACATTTATTGCTCATTTATTGCTCAAACTAACATAATGAAAATGACAATCCTGTCCAAATTAAGGATATATCAAACTACCAAGAAACTTTTTGATTGAATTAGAAAAAAATAGAATAAAGTTCATTTGGAACAACAAAATATCAAGAATATCAAGGGGGAATAATGAAAAAAAATGTGAAAGATTGGGGTTTAGCAGTACCAGTTCTTAAACTGTACTATAAAGCTATGATCAGCAAAACAATATGGTACTCGCTAAGAGTCAGAAGGGTGGATCAATGGAAAAGACTTAGGGTATATGACTTCAGTAAGCTAATGTTTGATAAACCCAAGGATCCCAGCTTTTCGAGTAAGAATGCACTGCTTGACAAAAACTCCTGGAAAAGCTGGAAGATAGTATGGGAGACATTAGGTATAGATCAACATCTCACACCCTATACCAAGATAAATTCAGAATGGTTAAACAACTTAAATATAAAGGAGTAATATAAGTAATTTATGTGAACATAGAATTGTGTACCTGTAAGATCTATGGAAAAGAAAAGAATTTAAGACCACACTAGAAATAGAGAATATCACAAAATGTAAAATGAATAATTTTGATTGAATTAAGCTTTTGTACAAACAAAGCCAATGCATCTAAGATTGGAAGAGAAGCAACACGTTGGGAAAAAGTTTTTACAACAAAAACTTCTGACAATGGTTTGATTTCTCAAATATGTAAGGAACTAAATGAATTATACAAAAAATTAATCCATTCCCCAATTAATAAATGGGCAAGGGTTATGAAATAGGCAGTTTTCAGATAAAAAAATCAAAACTATCAATAATAATAAGATAAAGAAAAATACTCATACAAAAATATTTATGGCCTCGCTCTTTGTGGTAGCAAAAAAAATGGGAAATGAGGGGATGCCCTTTATTTGGGGAATGGCTGAACAAATTGTGGTATCTGTTGGTGCTGAAAGGAATAATGAACTGGAGGAATTCCATGTGTACTGGAACAACCTCTAGGAATTGATGCAGAGCCATGGAAGCAGAACCAGAAGAACATTGTAAACAGAGACTGATACACGTAGTAGACTTCTCTACTAGTACCAATGCAATGATCCAGGACAATTTGAGGGATTTCAGAGAAAAAATGCTGTCCACATCCAGAGAAAAAACCATGGGAGTAGAAACACAGAAGAAAAACATTTCCTTGATCACATGGTTTTTTGGGGATATGATTTGGGATGTAGATGATCACGCTAGTGCAAATATTAATAATATGGAAATAGTTCTTGATCAATGACACATGTAAAACCTAGTTGAATTGATCATAGGCTACAGGAGGAGGGAGGTAGGAGAGGACGGAAAGAATATGAATCATGTAACCCTGGAAAAATATTCTAAATAAATAATTTTTTTAAAAAAAGGAGAATTGGGTGTTAAAGGAAGGTTAAAAACCCCCCAGTTCCCTCAGTTATTCCTCATCTAATAATCTGTAGCAAAGGGGACCTGCTTAGATATATTTTTGATGGAGGCATAGAGAGTCTAGGACAGAATTATTTGCACTATAATGCATCTAGTTTTTCCTACATTCTGTCTCTCTGGATATTGCTAAACATCTAGTTTACTTCTAAGAACAGAAGAGAATTTGGGAGACTTGTTTGGGATTTTGTGGGTTAGTAGATATATACAGGGCAAACCTGCTCATTCACTATCTTATCATTAGCTCTTTGGAAGAAGTGGAAGTCATCTGTGGAGTATGTGGGTGGGCTACCTTATCTGGAGTCCATGTAGCTGAGGTGGCCTGGCTCAGATAGGAAATGCACTGTCAGCATCACTACCATATGGCATCAGATGCTTATTGTTATTAGTATGGAACTCAGCAGTATTTAGTTCATACATGTATCTTGGGCTTGCCTCAGATGAGTGATGGCAATAAAACCATTTTGAACTCATCTAGCTCTCTTCAAAAAGCATCTTTGGTATGTTATTTAAAACTAGTGCATGCAAAAAGATGAAAGATTAAAGTTCATTTTTTCCACCTCTGAATCCATGTTTCATTGATATAGGGAATTTCCAATGAGGAATTTCCACTACCATTGTAAGTCTGCAACTTAGTCTTGGTCAATGGTCTTACTCACTGAGAGGTTATATAATTACCCCAAAGTCTAATAGGTGTATATCAGAGATTAGGCATAAAAAATTTTTCTCTATAAATGCAACGAGTAACAGCTTAAATGAAAAGCAAACCAATCTCCAAACTTAGGAAAATATAGAGACTGTGGCTACAGCAGATTGTAAAAAAATTATCTTTCCTTATTTTTCTGGAAAAAAAACTAATGAAACAAATGAAACAAGTCTCTCTCACATTTGATTTTCAGACTTCCATGAAGTGTTATCAAGTGTAACTGAAGAAAGAATCATTTAAGTTATTCTCAGTATATGGTTGTCATTTTCAATTAAATATACATTTAACCAATGACACTAAGAATGATATGTGACAGAATGTACTTGCAAGAATCTATTTTTAGCTTTATCTTTCACTATGGAAATTTTTTTTGTTCAAGATAAGCAAACAGGCAAGTCAGCTTCAATTGTTAAAGGGGTACTTATTTTTTGCAGTGAAAATTATACAATAAGCTTGAAATGATGGTAGCTATTTCCTAGTATGGTCCTTCCCTTTGCCTTTAATTTAGGTATGATTAAAGATGAATGGATATTGGAATATTCAAAAGCAGATTAGGTTAAAAATACCATGGCTGAAAGGTAAATGTGTGCTTTAAAGTTGTTCATTTAGGTAAATATCAGGCATTCAAATACTATTTTGAAAAGGACATTTTCATTATGTACCCAATTTCCTGATGACCTGACCTTGTTGTTGGAAGGGGAAATGATCATGAAGAGAACTAAAAGGGATTTTAAAAAGTCATCTAGGTCAATTGTCTCACTTGACAGAGGAGAAAACAGCCCCCCAACAAGTTGTGATGCCTAAGGTCACAAAAATGTCAAATAAAGAATCTGGAATCATACTCAGATCTGTGCCTTTTTGTACACTGCTCTTTATCTAGTGTCAGGCTGTGTCAGGGGCAGGAACCTAGCTGGTCAGTCCTTGTTATTAATAAGGCTGCATCATGAATAGAACCATGGATAGTGGGGTTATGGAATTGATGCAGTTGATTTGTGAGTACTTAGGTTTTGGACCTTATCTTGCAGAAAAACTTTAATATTTCCAGTTAGGAGAAAGAAATGTGGCAAGAAGATACAGTGCTTTAAGGCTTCTTCACTAAAACTGGGAAAATATCTATGGAAAAGGCTGTCTAACTCCTTTAATTTTCTTTAAAGATGAGGTTAAAATTGTTGGGAAGGAAAGGTTAGGTTCTGTTCTCTTTTGGCTGAGAAACTCATTTTAACCTTCTTAAACCATGACAGGGAATTGGTAGTCATAATCCTGGCAATGTTCAATGGAAAGGATCAGGAGCTAGGCTTATCCTAAATGGTTTCTAGCAGGTATGACACACTTCATCATTCAATAGAAGTTCTAAGGAAATCTCTATTCCACAATGTTTCCAGGAATGGAAATCTTTTAACTATTAGCTACTCTTTGACTTGGGTGGGTACCCTACAGGGTACAATTATTGTAGATATTCTCACTCCAAATTAGCTCTTGAGTTCCCATTTCAGGCAAACCCTTCATCTTCCCTACAACTTCTATGACCATGGTATGTTAGCCATGATCCATTAAGATCTAGCCAAGTGTAATTGAGTTTACTCCCTCAAAAAACAAACATTCCTAGTAAAAGCAGTAAAGATAGAAAGACAAGCAAATCAAAGAAAGTACTAGCTTATATCAAATAACATTGCAATCCTAGAGACACAAAGAAGTCAATAACTTTGTAGCAGTTGCATGCAGAAGCAGAGGAAAAGATGTATTTTCCAGAAGAGTTGTATGAATGCCTAGAAGAAATAGATTTTTAAAAAGGAAAAAAAAATCATGAAAAAATTTGAGATTTCCTATCAAGATTATCAGTTGAATGGGAGAGAGTCTGCTTAGCTTCATTACATCAACTCTAAAAACATCCTGGAGTTTGTATAGTACAAAAAAAAGACCAAAAAATAAAATTAGAAACTAAAATAAGTGACTTTTAATCACCCAAGAACTGTGCAAAAGTTATCCAGATTTGGCAATAAGGAAGGAGATTCTTAAAGATTCTTAAAAACGAAAATGGAAGCATTCAGGGACATGTGTAGCCTGTGAAGATATATGTCCAGAGAAAGCAAGAATGGAAGGTTTTTCATGTGAAAGACTCAGGGTATTTAGACAGCCTCAGGGTAGGGACGATGTAAGCTTTGAGGAACAAATCTGGGTAGCAAACAGTTCAATGCTCTTGGACAGACCTCCACCTATACTGTGTCAGCCCTAGTCCAGAGACTCTGAGGTGCTTAACTTTATTTCCTGAGACATTATATATAGCCTAGAAGATTCAGCACTCTGAATCTAAAATATAATGGGAGTTAACTCTCTGAAGTCAACAAAAGAAGACAGGGAACACAAAGGAAAACTAGCAAAGCAGACCACTCCATCCAAATAAGAGCTAGTCAATGACTTGTCCTGGCACAGAATCCAAATTCAGGAGATAAAGCTAGAGAAATGAATAAATAAAAGAAAACCAGTATCAAAAAGTATTCCAAATCAAATAAAAAAAAAATTTAAGCTGAGTCATAAAGGGAAAAAGTGGATTTTTCCAAAAGGATTTCATCAAAGTCTAGAGGAAATAAAGCAAGAGATTTTTTTTTAAATGAAGCAATAGTTCTGGAAGAAAGAATTAGAAAAAAAGATTAGCTTAGAAGAGAAAGGTAAACATCAATGAAGAAATAGAATTCCTGAAACATAAGAATAGATCAATAGAAATCAATAACTCCATTAGAGAGTAAAAACAAAAATCAGAAGACTAAAAAAGCACAAGAAAATGTAAAATCTAATATGTTAAAAAAAAAACAGTCCTGAAAACCACTCAAAGAGAAATAATTAAAGATCATTTAATTCCCTGAAGCCCGTGCCAATTAAAAAAAATTAACATTAGGTTTCAAGAAATCATAAATGAAAACAAACTATATCTATTAGAATGAGATGACCAAGTGAAGATGAAAAGGATCCACTCATCATCTCCTGAAAGGAATCCCCAGGAATGTTATAGACAAATTCCAGAGCTCCCACATCAAAGATAAAAATATTTCAAGCACCCAGAAAGAAGTAAGTCAAGGTGGTTTCTAAAAACAAAAACAAAAACAAAAACAAAAAACCAGAGGAGATCTTGAAATGCAATATCCCCAAAGGCAAAAGATATAAGCTTATAATTGAGATAATTTATAATCAATCAATTTTATCAATTTTTACTTTATAAGGTATAGTATAATCTCATAAGGCAAAATACATATTTAATGGAATAGAAGACTTTTAAGTTTTTCTGATGAAGACAAGAATTGAGCAAGAATTTTGAAATGCAAAGGCAAGAATAAAGAGAAACTTAGAAAAGTAAAAGTATTTGATCAATTGGAAGGTTTTTTATGATGATATTGTGTTAATATTATAGAGGCTGAAGGAAGAAGAGATGTGTCCCTTTAGAATCAATGTTTTCAAAGAACATTGAGGGCATTAAATAAGAAGAAACCATAGGAAGCTTAGCTTAGGATTGATTCTACAAGGTTTTCAGCTTGATTCCAAGGGTTTTAAAAGGGGAGAGAGAACAGGTAAAAAGGAGGAATCCACAAGGTTGTAAAAGAGTAGCACAGCTATAGATTAAAAAAAAATTCTCATAACTGGTGCATGAGAATATAGAAACATAAAGAAAGAGTTTGAGGAAATGAATATCATATGAACTTTATTCTTCTGAAAGAGACAAAGGATCATTGAATACAAAGAGTTTGGTGGAGCAATTTGTCAAACTTAAAAGGGAAACAAGTGGATATAGGAAAAAAAGAATTAAGAAGGATGATACTACTATATAGATATGCTAGTAAATATTGAAGGATTAGCTCCCAAAAAATGTATGCATGACACACTTTTAAGCTTAACTGAATTATTAAAATTTTGACCACCACTTTCTGAAGGGTAGACAACCAACCAAACAGTAACTTAAGCCCTGATTTATGTAGCACTTGCAATTTCCAAGATGTATATATTTATACTAAAAATTTAACAATCTGCTGAATAACTGGTTTGAACTAGCTCTAATACATTCTGGCAATAATCTAAAACAAAACAATTTCTTAATCTGGAAAGAGAAAATTTAGAAGGGGGAGATAAATGAAAAAAGAATCTAAGTGAGACAATTGGGGAGTGACTGAACAAATTGTGATCTATAAATGCAATGGAATATACTTGTGCTGTAAGAAATGACAAAAATGTTGATTTCAGAGAATCCTGGGTTAGTGGGAATTGACAGAATTGAGCCGAACTAAAACAGTTTGCCCAAGGCCAAAGAGATTGTAAAGAAAAGCAACTTTGATAGCCTTAAGAACTAGTCAAAGCAATGACCCAGGGTGTCTCCAGAAGAATTAGGATATAGCATGTTTCCCACCTTCCTACAGATGGATAGTGGACACAATGTGCAAAGACATAAATTTTTTGATTTGGCCATTCTGTAAAATTGTTTTACTTTATTCTTATTTGTTATAAAAGTGTTTACTCCTGTGTGTGTGTGTGTGTTTGTGCACATTTGTAGAAACACTGATATTCATCTCTTTCCCCACATGCAGCAAATAGTTAATCATTTAATTTAAAAAAAAATCAACAAATAAGATAGAATCTTTTTTTTGTGGGAGCAAAGAACTGAAAACTGAAGGGATGTTCATCAGTTGGGGAATGACTGAACAAGTTGTGGTATATGCTTGTAATGGAATACCAGGCCTAGTGCCATAAGAAATGACAAAGAAGATGATCTCGAGTCTCATTAAAAAAGAAAAAAAAAAGATCTCCATTACCATGAAAGGAACAGAAAGAATCTAATTGCAAATTGAAATATACCATTCTTTGCTTTATTTTACTTTACTTTATTTCCTCCATGAATTTTTCTCTAATGTAAGCAATATGTCTTATTTCACAAGAAAAACATGGTAATATTTATTTTATTATAACATATGTACAACCCCTATCATATCATCTATCTTCTTGGGGAGGGAGGGAGGAGATGGAAGTGAGAGAACATAGATTTCAAAATATCAGAAGACAAGTATTTAAAAATTATATACATGTTATCTGGAAAAAAATAGAAATTTATTATAACAAAGGCAATAAGAGAGCAGAAAGAAGTTCTGAAGGATGCACAGAGAAGCAGAGCAGTTTTCAAAGTAAGGTTTCACATTTGTCATACTTAAAGATAATCAATCAATATGAAATGGAGATTTAGAGTTCTACATACAATCTCTTGAGTTCTGTACATATGAAAATTCTCCTTTTTAGATGTTTAAGTCCAAAAAAAGAGAGGAAAAACTAAATTTAAAATTACAACTGTAGGTTTATCCCAAGACTTTTTACTAAGCCTTCCTTTCTCTCTACAGCTACTATGGGTTTAATTATCATTTCTATATAGATTATTTTCAAATCTATATAATCCAGGTTCATTTCTCTTCTGTGATCTAAGTCCATATCACCAGATACCTTTTGAACTAGATGTCTCATACACATCCTATATTCAACATGTATAAAACAAAATTCATTATTCCCCCCCCAAAAAGCCTACTCTTCCTAATTTCCCTATTTCTGTCAAGCGAACTTCCATCTATTTAGCCACCCAAGGTCACAACCTAAGAGCAATTTTTGACTCATCTTTCTAATTCATCCCAGAAAAAGAATCATTTGCCACATCTTGTAAATTTTCCCTTTCTATTATTTATTTTCATTTTTATTATCCTTTTCTTTATTCATTGGCCACCACTCCAGGTTTAGGCCATAATCTTACTTCTTTGCCAGATTATTCCTTCTTATAAGTTTCCCTTCCACAGTTCTAGCCTCATTCCAATCCATCTCTCATAATTTTCCAAAGTCCTCATAAAGACTGACTTGTCAGGCCCTATCCTCTGCTCAATAATTTTAGTTTGTTCCCTATTACTTCTAGAGTTGAAAACAAATTACTTTGTGTTCCTCTAAAGAATATTTTCCCCAGTATAACTATAGCCTACATTTGAAACCTTAATATATATTACTTCACTTACGCTATGATCAAAACATATTACTGTTTTTAAAACACAATACTGCCTCCCACCTTTTGACCCTTTCCATACATGGTTCACCAGTCTCTCCTTAGTATGACTGTTAGATTTCTTGTTCTTGTTGTTATACAGTTGTTTCAATTATGTCCAACTCTTTGGGATCTTGTTTGAAATTTTCTTAGTAAAGATACTGGAGTATTTTGCCATTTCCCATAGAATGTAAGTTCATTAAGGACAAATACTCTTTTTTTCTGTCTTTATATTCTCAAAGTCAATCACAGAGTCTGGCACATAGTAGGCATTTAGTAAATATTTGTTAATTGATTGCTTGAAGTGACTACAATCTGCTGGGTATATGAGGAACTGAGGATACAAAGATAGATACAAAACAGTCCCTACCCTCAAGGAGTTTTCATCCTACCAAAGGGAAACAGCATATCCACAGATGAGTAACTTTTAAATATATACAAAATAAAAATAAAACAATTGTAGGCACACTAATGACCTTAGGAATTATCTTTTGTAGGAACTGTCATTTGAGCTCTACCATGGAGGGAACTAGAGTTTTCAAGAAGCAGAAATTGTGGGATGGAGATGGGAAGGGTATTCCAAGCATGGGAGATCACCTGTGCAAAAGCAGTGTTATTAGTTTTGTTTTTATCCAAATAACTAAACCATTGACTTCTCCTCCCGGGTTTTTCACCCCTCTCCTGGCATTTTGTGGGTCCGTAGGCTCCATTCTGTTAATTAGATATTTTCTGTGCTGTCCAGCATCCTTATTGTGTGACCTTTCCATATCCATTCCTATGATCTGCTTCCTTGACATATCAGCCACTCAGAGTTTTCTGTAGAGTTCCTCATTTGTCATAGTCTTGCACAAAGGTTCTTATCTCACATTCTTTCCACTGAGCACTGGTAGAGCAAGTGTCTGCTTTTCACAATGTTCTGTAGTTGTTCATTTATTTATAAGTAAGTCTTATAAGAACTGATGTATGAATTGCTGCACTTTCCAGGCAACTTCAATGCAAAGGCAAAAAATCAAACAGCCCTTATCCTCAAGGAATTTCCACTCTACCTGTTTTGATTATAGGGATCAGAATCATATGCCAAGAAGGGTGGATTGCTATGAGAACACTCAATGAAACAGAGGTTTGATGGTTGGGTTGTATATTTTAGTTCATCTTGAGAGTAAAATTGTTCATTTCAGGGAAATAGATGTACTTTAATAATGGCATTTTTCAATCTAAAAAAATCTTATTTTCTATTTGTTCATCCCTAAATGGAAGATTTCCAATTCTACATTGTATACTATAATTCAGATGATCCTACAACTTTTCATGTCATCAACTTTAAAAAAATCCTTCATCTGATAAAATACTTAGTTCTATTGTGAACACAACTATACAAAAATAACTGGCCCTCTCCCTACTTCTCCCTGCCAACAAACAATTACCCATAGAAACTCAATATTATCCTAGGATGAAGACCAACACATTTTCACTGAGATTATTCATCTTACTTATATGGCTAAAATTTATTTTTTGATAAATACCCTTGGTTATTTTTAGTGAGCAACAGGCTCATTCTGTTCTCCAAAGGAATTCTTCACTTGGGTGTCTGCTATCTCTCAGCATGGTATAGTCCTTATACTGTGCTATCTGGAGATAACATTGTTCACTATAGATTGGAATTCATTATGAGGCTAGTACATCTTGGACTCAGTCCAAGAAGAGGTTTATCAGTCAAGTAAAAAACAAGTTTTGCTTTGGATGCAGTATTACCAATAAAATGAGTCATAAAGATGGTACTATAATGAGGTTCCAGTGAATTAGATAGTTATTCTTGCCTTTCTTTTTATTTAAATCACAGTGTCAAAGGCTATTATAGATAGAAGGAAATTACAAGTCTCTGGTCCAGCCTCTTTATTTCTCTAGATGAGGACTCTGAGGTTCAGTATAATTGACTTTCATTTTGATTCCCAATGCCAGTTTAGACACTTGTTAAATGTGTATTCTTGTTTATAACGTTGAAAAGGCATGTTGTATTGCTCTATATGAGAGGTTCTTACCCTGTTTTTTGGTCGTGGACCATTATTACAGTTTGGTGGAAACTAGGAACCTCTTTCTAAGAATAATGTTGACTTACTATATGGCACTGCAAGACCAATTGTACTGGACAAAATTGTAATTATTTTTTTTCTTTTTGAGGTTCATAGACTCCATAAAATCTATCTATGGACCATGCAAAACTCCACAGATCCCAAGTTAAGAAACTTTGTTGTTAGTCAAATTCAAATCCATCCTTCTTTCTACCACCCCAGGCTGACATTCTAGAGGAAGACATGCATTTGAATTTCAGCTCTGATTTTTATGAACTCTATGAGCATTGGTACATTTCTTAAGCCTCAACTTTGTTGTATAAAACTGATATGAATCATAATTTTTTCACACTGTTGCGAGGAAAGTACTTTTTAGTCCACAAAGCACCTTTTAAAAAATATTTCTTTGTTTCTTCTTTTTATAAAGCATTATTTTTTCATTGTAGCGATATGTTTAGGCAATATACTCCTTCGATACATTTTTTATGTTCAGAGCTATCTTTAATAAGAAAGGAGATAAGGTAGCCCTGACAATACCTTGCCACGGAGCAAGGAACACATTGGAAAGAAGCCAAAATGCAGAAGGAAAATCCTGAGTTGCTGTTAGCGGGATGGAAACAGAAGGCAGTCTTCCTGAACATAAGACAAAAGCAAAGCAAATTGTATAGAAAAACAGATTTCTCAATATACATTGTGCTTGGAAACATTTATATCCACTTCATACATTTGAAGAATGTTTTCATTTGTGGTGCTTGAATTGTAGATTAATATTCATTACTATTTTAAAAATTGGTCAAAATGTAATTGAAGTTTTTTTAGAATTTAAAGTAAAACCCCAAAGCCATACTCTTGTACAAAAAAAGTACATTTGATATTGCATATTGAAGGCAAATTTTACATAAAAAAGGGAAATTCTTTCATTTCCATCCACTTAGAGGATACAAGTATGTGTGTATGTATCAGATTAGAGCTCACATGGAACAGTCATTGTTTCATTGCTTTTAAATCTACTCATGTGAAGCTGCACCAGCTTGGGGAGGGGAGAGGGGAAGGAGAATCAGCACGACTTATATATGCAAAGGTTATTAACCTAAAAATATAGGCCCCATGAAATGAATAACATGATGTGCATAACAAAAACCACCATGTGGAAGGACTGATGATCCTTTTTAGCCATAATATTAATTCCTCCATACTGTGGAGTGTTAGTTGCTGCCCTATGAGGTCCCTCTCATTATTGGGAATAGAATGGATAAAAAGGGGGATCCTGCTGAGAAGAAATAAAAAGGGTTAATTTCACAATATAAACAAAAAGGCATAAATGTATATACAATATCTTCTTTGAAGAAGGAAAATAGATTATGAAAATATAATTTCTTAGCTAAACTATGATTCATTATGTGCACCATTATATGTATTTAAAGACTAACAAAATGTTTGCCTAATATGCACATAGAAGGTGCATAATAACTATTCCATAATGATAGTTAAGTGGAAGCCTGGTGGAGTATTGGGTGTGAAGTTGGGAATATAGGTTCAACTACTATGTGAACTTGGGCAATATGGGGATGTTAGTTTTCTTTTCTGTAAAATGAGGAGGTTAATTGAAATTAGAACTTCTTAACTTCTTTGGCACAGTACCCTTTGGTAATCCCATGAAGCATAGGACTCCTTTTCACAATATTTTTTTGGTTATTTATCAAAATTAATAATTGAAAGAAATGCTCAATTTTCATTAGTTAGTCAAAATATAAATGTTTTTCCCATCCAATTTAACAGATCTCTTGAAATCTATCCAGAATTTCAAGTTAAGAGTACCTGGATTAATGACTCTCTAGGATGCTTCCCAGATATAAACCTGATTATACAATTATTATGCATAATTATGATTATTATTCAGGACAGTAGAAAACTAAGGAGTGAAGTTGGAAGCTAAATCTGGGAAGCCTAAATTACATCTTGAAGAATCTAATTTCAGATTAGTGGATTATCATTTTATACTAAGGGCAGTGAGAAACTGCTCTAGATTTTTTAGCAGTACAGCAACACTAGACCAGTTAGTTCTCTTGCCATATTTATGAAGATTGGCTTAATAAAGAAATTCAAGGCAGAGAGGTTGGTTAGTAGGCTGTCACTACAATAGAAGAGTATGTAATAAGTGCCAGAAATAAGGTGATTATGAGGTGAATAGAAAAGTAGGATATGTGAGAGATTTGATCAATATGAAATTGACAAGATTAGGTAAATGAGTTGATTTGAGATTTGAGGAAGAGTCAAAGATGAGTCAAATTTTGTGTCCCAATAATTTGTAGGATGGTGATGATATTAAGAAAAATAGGAAGTGAGGGAAAAGGCTATATTTGGGAAAAGAAAATGGTCAGTTTACTTTGGGATACCATCACTTTGGAATATGTTGATTTTGAAGTATTGCTGAAAAATGTTTAATAGGCAGCTGGAGTGTGGGACTGGAACTCCACAGAGATGTTGGGCTAGTTGTAGGTTTTAGATATCATTATAGAGTTGATAAATGAAACCATGGAAGTGGGTAAGATTAGCAAAAGAAAGAATACATTGAAGTAGAGAAGACCTTAGGAGGAGACCTTGATGAATATTCAAAAAAAAGGTGGGGAGTAGAAGATAAGCTGGGGAAGGAAATGAAGAAAAAAATGGTCATATGGGTAGGAAGAGAATATAAGCAGACCAGTGATACAGAAGATAAAGAAAGAGGGTAATGAATGGACATCAGTTTTAGATGACAAAGGGCAAGGAAAAAGGTCATTAAATTTTGCAATTGAGATGTTGGAGCAAATATTTCCTGTAGTTTGGTGAAATCAGAATTCACATTCTAGGGATTTAATGTGGACATGGGTACAGAGTACTGACAACTTTTTCTAGAAATCTCTAGAATTTTCTAGAAAAATCCCTGGTGGGCAAGAGAAAACTAGGATGATAAATTTGATGGTCTAGCAAAATCAAGGAAAGATATTTTTCTTTTGTTTTGTTTTTTAATGAGTAGAAGACTTTAAAATATGAATATATTTGTAGATAGAAGAAGAGGCAATATAGGAAAAAATAAAGGAGAGGAGGGGAGAGAGAATGTGTTATGGGAAAAAAAAGTATGCTTGAATGCATTAGATCACAGACAAAAGCAGAGATGGCTTGTTCTTATTAAGGAGAAAGACTACCTCATTCTGAGACAAGAGAGGAGAACAAAAAAAGGAACAAAGATATTAAGAGATGTTTAAGGAATAATATAAGGAATATAAGAGAACACATATTACTTCAATATTTTCATGAAGGTAGGATATAAGATCATCTACTAAAAGGGAGGAAGTAGAGGTAGAGATGTACTCATGGAAAAGAGGGATGATGTAGAACAGCTACGCTGGGTGAATATTTACAAAAATGTAAGTTGCCTAGATTAACACAAAAGGATATAGGATACTTAAAAATCCCATCTCAGAAAAAGAAATTGAACAAGTCATCAAAGAACTACCTATGAAAAAAATCCCCAGGGCCAGTTAGACTCACAAGTGTATTCTATCAAACATTTAAAGAATAACTAATCCCAATACTTTGCAAATTATTTGAAAAAATAAGCAAAGGAGTCTTACCAAATTCTTTTTATGACACAAATATAGTACTGATTCCAAAGCTAAGCAGACCAAAAACAGAGAAAGAAAACTACAGACCAATCTCCTTAATGAACATAGATGCAAAAATCTTAAATAAAATACTAGCAAAACGACTATAGCAAGATATCACAAGGATTATTCATTATGACCAGGTAGGATTTATGCCAGGAATGCAAGGATGGTTTAATATTAGGAAAACCATCCACATAATTGACCATATCAATAATCAAACCAACAGAAATCACATGATTATCTCAATAGATGCAGAAAAAGCCTTTGACAAAATACAACACCCATTCCTATGGAAAATACTAGAAAGTATAGGAATAGAAGGACCATTCCTTAAAATAATAAACAGTATATATTTAAAACCATCAGCAAGTATCATCTGTAATGGGGACAAGTTAGAAGCCTTCCTAATAAGATCAGAAGTGAAACAAGGATGCCCATTATCACCTCTATTTAATATTGTGCTAGCAATAGCAATTAGAGAAGAAAAAGAAATTGAAGGGATTAAAGAAGGCAAGAAGGAAAGTAAATTATCACTCTTTGCAGATGATATGATTGTATACTTAAAGAATCCTAGAAAATCAACTAAAAGGGTAGTGGAAATAATTAACAACTTTAGCAAAGTTGCAGGGTACAAAATAAACCCACACAAATCATCAGCACTTCTATATATCTCCAATAAAATTCAGCAGCAGGATTTAGAAAGAGAAAGAGCATTTAAAATCACTCTAAATAATATAAAATATTTAGGAACCTATCTGCCAAGACTAACACAGGAATTATAAGAACACAACTATAAAACACTTTACACACAATTAAAACTGGATCTAAATAATTGTAAAAACATGAATTGCTCATGGGTAGGACAAGCTAATATAATAAAAATGACAATCCTACCAAAATTAATCTACTTATTCAGTGCCATATGTACCAAATTACCAAAAACCTTTTTTATAGAATTAGAAAAAATGATAATGAAGTTCATCTGAAAGAATGAGATCAAGAATATCAAGTGAAATAATGAAAAAAAAATGTGAAGGAAGGTGGCGTAGCAGTACCAGATCTCAAACTATACTATAAAGCAGTGATCATCAAAACAATATGGTACTGGGTAGGAGAGAGAAGGGTGAATCAATGGAATAGACAGGGTAAATGTCCTCAGCAAGATAGTATATGATAAACCCAAAGTTCCCAGCTTTTGGAACAAGAACTCACTGTTTAACAAAAACTACTGGGAAAGCTGGAAAATAGTATGGGAGAGATTAAGTCCAGATCAACATCTCACACCGTATAGCAAGATATGGGTAATCAACTTAAATAGAAAGAAGGAAACTATAAATAAATTAGGTGAACATAGAATACTATACCATTCAAATCTGTGGGAAAGGATGGAATTTAAGACCAAGAAAGACATAGAGAACATTACAAAATCTTAAATGAATGATTTTGATTATGTCAAATTAAAAAGGTTTTGTACAAATGGGACTAAATGCAACCAAAATTATAAGGAAAGCAACAAACTAGGAGAACATTTTTATAACAAAACTCTGACAAAGGTTTACTAGCCCAAATATATGAGGAACTAAGTCAAATTTACAAAACAAAACAAAACAAACAAACAAAACAAAACAACAACAACAAAATGCCAAGCCATTTCCCAATGAACAAATGTCAAGGGATATAAATAGGCAGTTTTCACAGGATGAAATTAAAACTATCAATAAGTACATGAAAAAGTGTTCTAAATCCCTTATGATTAGAGAAATTCAAATTAAAAGAACTCTGATGTACCACCTTCCACCTAGAAGACTTGCCAATATGGCAGCAATGGAAAATGATAAATGTTGGGGGGGATGTGGCAAAATTTGGGCACTAATATACTGTTAGTGGAGTTGTGAATTGGTTCAACCATTCATGAGGACAATTTGGAATTATAAACAAAGGACTTTAAAAGACTGTCTGCCCTTTGATTCAGCCATACCACTGCTGGATTTCTACCCCAAAGAGATAATGAGGAAAAATATTTGTACAAAAATATTTATAGTCACACTTTATGGTGGCAAAAAATTGGAAAGTGACAGGGTGTCCATCAATTGGGGAATGGCTGAACAAATTGGGGTATCTGTTGGTGATGGAATACTATCGTGCTGAAAGGAATAATGAACTGGATGAACTCCATGTGAACTGGAACGACCTCCAGGAATTGATGCAGAGTGAAAGGAGCAGAACCAGGAGAACTCTGTACACAGAGACGGATACATTATGGCACAATCTAATGTAATAGACTTTTCTACAAGTAGACAATCCAGAGGAATTTATGAGAAAGAATGCTATCCACATCCAGAGAAAGAACTGTAGGAACAAAAATACAGAAGAAAAACATATGATCGATCACGTGGTTCCATGGGGATATAGTATGGTTTTGGTGTTAAAAGATCACTCTATTGCAAATATGAATAACATGGAAATAGACTTTGAACAATGACACATGTATGACCCAGTGAAACTACTTGTCAGCTCTGGGGGTGGAGGGTGGAAGGAAGAGGGCTAGGAAAAATCATGAATCATGTAACCATGGAAAAATTCTAAATAAATAAATTTTTTAAAAATTTAAAAAAAGAAAAAAGAACAGATACCCTATAACATATTCTAGCAGAGATAAAAGGATTGATACTGTGTGAAAGCATGGCTGAAATAAGTCTACATAACTTGTAATAGACTCACTATGGTTTTCTGACTTCCATGCTTCTGTGGCTTGAAATGGTAATGAAATTATCAATTTGGGGTTGCCCTGAGTAGGAAATGAATAGGACAGGAGGGGCAGAAAAAGAAGAGAATAACATCTTGTTGAAATAATTGGCTATCTGGTCAAGAATGTGAAGGAAAGAATGGGAAGTCAAAACAGGGTGAATAATCTGGAGAGTGTCAAGTAGTAATCAAAGGAGCATTTGTAAAGTCAAAGGGAAGGTTCAACATAAGGGAGGCAGGTATATTTGGAAGGACAGGGAAATGTGTTTGGAGAGGAATTCTAGAGTTCAGGATCTTGACGGTAGAATCACCCATTTGAGGTGCTAACAAGGTCCAAGTGTATATTCATGGCTTTACCACTGCCCTCTGAGGGACTAAAGTTGAGAGGAAATAGATATTGTAGGATTTGGGGATGATGAAGATGAGAGATTGGGCTAATATAAGGATCATTAATAAGCAAATTAGAAACACCATGTTATGTAGAAATTAATTTAGTACCCATTGCCCCTTGTATTTTTCATTCTGTATGTTGTATTGTACAACTATAGGCAAGCTACTTACCTTCTTTGAATATTTTTTATTTTCTTCTGTAAAATGGGGAATAATACTACCTATATATCTTAATTTGATATTTCCCAGGGGTTTCCCATTACTTCCAGGATCAAATATAAAATCTCTTTGACATTTAAAGTTCTTCACAACCTGATGTGAGTCTTCTGACACATTCCCCTTCACACATTTTATAATTGAGTTACACTGCCTTACTTGATATTCCTTGAGTATAACACTCCACCTCCTGACTCTTCATTTGCAGACATTCTCCTATGTCTGTGATGCTCTCCTTCCTCCACTTCAAATCATAACTTCCCTGACTTCCTTTCAGACATCCCAAATATTTCTGCAAGAGGCCTTTTCCCAGTCTCTCCTGAGATTATCCTCCATTTACATTGTGTATATCTTGTATGTTTTTAATTGTTTACACATTGTCTCCCTCTTTAGAATTTGAACTCTTAGAAAACAGAATTTTTCTCCTTTGTATCCTGAGGTCTTAGAACAGGTCCTGGACAAAGTTGGTATGTAATAAATTATTATTGATTGAAGGACCAGTATGGCTCAACTTATTCTACTTAAAATGAAAATGAATTTTATTGACTGTTGATGGGTAATATCTTTTGCTCTCTGGACTCTGGAGGATGCACAATTCTACTTAGCAAGATTTCCATTTTGTTTTCTATCCTTCCTCCCCCCCCCCATGTTTTTATGATGGTGATGTCTAAATCACAGAAACTACCTCTGCTACAAAAGCTTTCATGGTCATCCAATCAAATGAAAAAATGCTGCAGGGCAGAATTTCATCAGTACCATCAATACTAAATTGAAACTGGGAAAGTACTTCAATATCCCCCCAGTGATGATAGACAGTGATGTGTCTTTGCCACTAGGCAACTGCTGGGTGCTGCTTCCCCTGCCACTGGCCAGAGGTGTGTGTTGATCCAAATGAACAATGACACATATTAATTATTTTGACATAAATTGTCTTGGTCCCTATTTTGGGATTTGTGTGTGAGGGAGGATGATGATGAATGTTCTGTGTAGTTTTTGCTAAGTGACAAGAAAGGCACTTTCTTGGCAATACATTTTTGAGTGTTGTTCAGAACTGTGCAATAAACTTTAAAGGTATGTGTATGTGTGTATTTTAGCTAAACTAAAATATCCACTAATAACTGAGAAAAGAGGAAAACATTTAGCAGATGCAAGAGAGGCAGATGATGTGATAACGGCATAGGAGAGAGAGTTGAGAAGTCTGGGTTCCAGGTCTCCCTTTGCCATTAAAGGAATTTATGCTCTTTAGCAAGTCAGTATGTTTCTCTAGGGCTCAGTTTCTTAATCTGTTTAGATAAAGAAATGACCCTCAACTTGTACAGTAGGTTGCCTAGATAAGGCTTACCAGATTCAAGGTATATTGTAGTCCTATATTCACTGAAAAACATAGCTCTCAAGTCTCTACCAGTGTGTCTACACTTACTACTCAGTTAGAAAAGGCATTTAATTCAAAGCAAAGACATTTAGTGAAAATAGCATAGTAAGAAAAGTGGGATAAAAACATTTGACCCCATAAAACAGGTGCATACTTTTCTATAAATATCCCTTAATGGGAAGAATGAACACTTACTTGGGGGAACATATTGGGAAGCACACATGTAGGAAATGTGTGACCAAGACTCATGCATGAAGAGGAACAAGCCTAGGGAATGTGTGATCAGAGAACATGCTTGGAGGGTCAAATTATGCCTCTGACACTACAAGGACATTAATGTCCTCTGGTGAGGCCCTCCTCTACTATCTTCCATCAGGCTCTTAGTGTGTAGCCTCTAAAGGATGTGTAGAGCATGGCATATAGTTTCTGCTGTGTATTGTTTCCCAGTGGTTTCATATCAGTATTGCTCAGGCTTTCTTCACTCCTTTGCTCAGTACTGGTTGCTGACAGAACTAGTTCTCCTAGTATGAAGTCATAGAATTTTTTTAAATTTCTAGCAGCATTTGAAGCCTTCAGTTGGGGTGCTATATCTCCCCTCACAAAAGGAAGAGAAAAGCTCTGATATCACTTTTTTAGCTTAAATTCCAGGGACTTTTTTTTGCCTTAAAATATTAAGAACAATAGACATCAGATGAGTAAAAAACATCAATGACTTGTTCTGCTATGCAAAGGTCTGTAGTTCTTTTGAACCTTCCTGATATGGGAAGTTCCTTTCTAAGAGATTACTTGTCAAAGGAAAAACTACTTGACACACAGAATCATAGCTACTCTAACTAAAGAGTATCTTTAGATAAGTTTATTTTTAATATGTTACTTCTCCATAAAAAAGGGCACCATATTTGTCAGAGACATCACTCTGATATTGGTCCAGAAAGTCC
Organism: Monodelphis domestica; assembly: GCF_027887165.1. Lineage (NCBI taxonomy): Eukaryota > Metazoa > Chordata > Mammalia > Didelphimorphia > Didelphidae > Monodelphis > Monodelphis domestica. The sequence goes on from NC_077232.1 coordinate 191,168,438, forward strand.
ATGCCTTAGCTAAATTTCTGATTGAGGAACTGCTCCTGGTCAACTGCAAGCCTCTTCTAGCTACCCTTGTAGTGGTGTGCAAGAGGGAAAGAACATAGCAATAAAACTAAGCAGAAATGGTAGGATATTGTCAGAGGCAGACGAGAGCAGCAAGGAAAGAGGAAGACAACATTCTACTCTCAGGGCTTAGTTTTGTTCCTATGCTATGTATATGGATCTATTAATCTAATCTAATCTATTCTAATATGTATAGTAACAAGGATGATAAAGATACCTCTCCCACCCTCACCCCAATAAAAAGTGTGATCACTTCTCTCCAAGAAGCAGTCTACTTCACTTAGGTAACAAATACCCAAGGCACATTATCTTTTCATGTAACATCAGGGAAAATGTGATCAAAGTTTCAGATGGAGATGCCAACGGAGATGGTCATAGAGATGGTCATAACAAGTTTTCACATATATGAGTAGGAATTGAATTTTTAACCAATTTTACATGCAATTGAAAAGCTTTTGCATAAAGTTAATGCATTTTAGATAAAGAAGATGATTGGGAATAAATCTTTGTATCATATTGATCAGATATGTGTTTTGTATCATGTATGAATATACATGTGTACATTATATACATATGTTTATACATATATTATGCAGGCGTTTATAATTATAAACACACATATATACATATATTTGCACATATATGTATATAGACATATATCTGTACATGATATACCCCAATAAAAATTCATTCTCTTAATAGCTAAGTGGTTTCTATGAAGTCCTCAAATAAAGTATTTAAAACTATAGACCATATGAAAGAATGCTACAAATCACTAAAAGTAAGAGAAATGCAAATAACTATTGGCAAAAATGACCAACAATGGGAATAGCCAATATTTGAGGGTTGTAGGAAGGAAATAAGAATAGTACATTGTTGGTGTAGCTGGGAATTAGTACAAACATTTTGTAAAGCAAATTGGAATTATGCAAATAAAATGGTAAAACTCTCCATACCCTTTACCTTCGAGATTATATCGGTGATCATATTCTCCAAGAAGGCTATAGGCAAAAAACACGGCTACATATATTCTAAAATATATATAGCAATATTTTTGTGGTGGTAAAGATGTGGAGACATAATAAATTCCTAACAACAGGGGAATGATCAAGGAAATTGTATTGAGTAAATATTATTCTCATGAAAGAAATTCTTAACTTAAAGAATACAGAGAAATAGGTTGATTACATGAATAGAAAAGTAAGCAGGGCCAAGAAAACTATATGTGTGTGTGTGTGTGTGTGTGTGTGTGTGTATGTGTGTGTGTAATGACTTACAATGATGTAAATGGGAAGTTTTATGAAATTGCAAAGACAAAACTTGGCCTCAAACAAGAGCTATAAGAAGATACCTCCTACCACTTCTTTGCAGAGAGATATGAGGTCCACAGGTATGGAACATTGATATATATATATATATATATATATATATATATATATATATATATATATATATAATATAATATTGGTTAATTTTGTTGATTTTTTCTTCCTTTTAAAAATTATCTGGGAGAGGGAGGGCAAAGTATGTAATCATATATCTTGTTGGTGTATATTTTTAAAAGCATTAAAAAATATAGAGCCAGATTTAAGACCTCATTTTTAACTTTGTGATATAGACTAAGCTATATTACCTGTCATGATATTTGCTCTATAAAAAAAAAATAGAGGTAGTTATTTGAAAGCCAGTATTTTTCAAGAAAGAAGGGAAAAGAATTGTTATTATTAGGTCTCTTGATATAAAATCAAATAGTTGATATTTCTAGTAAAATATAAACTCCTTGAAATTAAGGACTTTTATTTTTACTTTTCTATCCTCCTGTACTTACTATATGTTCCTGCCTCAGAGAAGGCCCTTTAAAAATATTTGTTTGCATAGAAATTACTTTCTCAATTGCACATAGAGTTAAATTTTTCATGTCTGAAAAATTATTCAGAAATGATATAGTGTATTAAAAATTATTCAAGAAATATACAATATATTCCTCTTTTTGTAAGTTGGAATTTCCTGTTGAAATTTGATGAATAAAGTTGTATTAAATCTCCCTAACTTTAAAAAAATACATGCAATGCTGGTCAACAGGGAACATTCCAAAGATAATAGGAATATCGAAATTCTTGAAAACACAGGAATAAATGCATGGATTTTTCATAATATAAGGTTAATAGCTATTGACACTAATATATCTTATTTTTAATTCTTTAATTATAAACACACAGTTGGGTTGCATATTTTGTTCTTGGGTGGTTGTGATTTAATAAGAAAAAATATTGAAGAAAAACCTCAGAGACATTGAGAATTGAGGAACTTGGATTTATTCATATATTGAAGAAATGGGATCCATGCATTTATTTCAACTATGAATTTTGGCACTCATGTTTCTGACTGTTATACAGTATAACAAGGTTAGGGTCACATTGAATTAAAAGAGGGTGGGGAACTGCCTTTCATAAATATGAACAGAAGATGCCCTTTCCCAAGGACCTCCTGAACACTCAAATAGATAATTCTTTCTTGCCTAAGTGATCTTTTGGAGCTTGGACAAAGTTTAAAAAGTAGTTTGGTCCAGTGTCCTATAAATCTTATATTAACTGGAGAGATCAAAGTTTGCCTCTAATGCCATCCAACCCTTTGTATCCATTTCCTTTTTTCCTATCTCCTTGGCATCTGCCAAACTTATTCTTACTACCAAATAATCAAGTGTTCTAATGCTAATTTCTACTAAACTATTTAGCTGTTAAGGCTGAAGAGATGACTCTTTCCTGTGCATAGATCAATTTTAACAAAGCACTCTTGAAGACCAAAACACTGCCAATTAATTCAAGTTAAAATGGTGGACAAATCACAATGGTGGAATCAGGTTAATATTTGGAGGTAAGGACCCAGCTTATCACTTCCTGAAATTAGTATTTTCCAATCTGAAAGACCAATCATGGGTGAAATTAAAAATCAGTGAATAAAGTATTCAGTTAATCTGGCCCAGCACAAATTAAGTCAATACATTTGAAGCATAGTAAAATGGATTACAATTCACAATTCTAAAAATATTCCAAAACTCACAACTCTGCATCTTTAGGTCACAATTTTTCAGGATCATTAGGGACAGAGACTGAAGCTTTTTATTGTAAGCTATTCAGATCTTGCACAAAATAATCTTGATGAATATTACATAATTACTATTATCACAAATTATGATAAATCCACTTTTATGTTTTAGTGGCCACATAGACATGGAACAAAGTTAATGAATTTACATTCTCTATATACATATTTTTACCTAGAAATGTCTATAATATATTATTGAACCTTGGGATGATTCTGGTACTTTGCTTTCAACTCCCTGAAATATTACATAGAACAATGAATTCCTGATTATGCCATGGGAAACCAGCCATAAGATTGAAATAATGAGTTGTGCTTTCTCTGTTTATCTACAATATACAAGATATGCACTTATAGAAAATAATTTCTTATTGTTCTTTACTCCCATGTAATTGGCATGATGGTTGAGCTTCACTTAGATTTAGGTCAATCATTTTTTGGGGACATAGACCCCTTGGAATTCTAGTGAAACCTATGGCTCTCTTCTCAAAAAAAGGTTTTAAAATATATACAACAAAATATATAATTAAAAAGAAAATCAATTCTATTGGGAAAAAATATCAGTTTTTAAAAGTTCATGAACCCCAATTTAAGAAACAGACTTAAAGCTTAATATTATGCCAATAACAAAAAAAAAGCAAGACTATTTTATATTGTCATTGTCACTCCATAAAAGTCTAGTGGCTATTCCCTTATTTCCATCAGAAAAGAAGATCTAAATTGTATTTAAAATATGGTTTCTCAATATGATGTACCCTATAATATAGTTGTAAAATGGGATTTTGGTGCATGCCTACATCACCCAAGATGGAAGCATCCTTGTTACAGATGCCAGGGATCTGCTTCTGGGTCAAGCCAACCTATACTCTCCTGGTTCTGGGGAAAGACATCCTGCAGTATCCTGTCACAAAGATAGGAACAGTCCCTTTCCAGTGGTTGCATGGCCAGAACCACTTTTGACTTTAAAGCTTATCTGATAAGGGTACAATCTTAGTCTCTCTCTCTCTCTACCTCTCTCTCTCTCTCTCTCTCTCTCTCTCTCTCTCTCTCTCTCTCTCTTCTCTTTCTCACTCTTTCTCTCTCTGTCTCTCTCTCATATTCATTGGTGAGGGTTTCAGTCATGTACAGCACAGACATCATGCACTAAAATCGGTGGGGGGAAGCATTTCTTTTTGGGATTTTCTTCTCGGTATCTTGGGTATCTGAGGTTCGGGACCTTGGAAGGATCCCAGATAAGATGTTGGTAGCACAACAGGAGAGCCCTAAAAAAAGGCAATAGGGAATCAAAGGAAATAGGAGAGTTTTGGAATTGGAACTTGTTTAGTCTGATACTATACAGGAACTGAGTTAAGCTGTGAACCTAATTCTCCCTTCCCTCCCCCAGAGCCTAAAGAGATATGGGGAATTATATTCCCCAGGTCTTGGAGGGAGGATATTTATATGCTTGTTCTTGTTATATACCTTTGAAGTAAAGAGAATCTGGAACCATGTGTCTTCCATCTCAGAGCTGGACTCCAGAAGACCAGGATCTCTTCTCCCCAAGCTCTTGCCAATTCCACCCCCCTCTCAGGTGAGGAACATTGAGTAATCATATTCCACCAATGAAGAGAGTTTTATGCTGAAGTTTACAAAGTTGTTTCTTTGAAATAATCCCTGTGGTTAAAGGAATGGCAGTAGTTTTTTGGTCTTGATAAGTAATTATAAGAACATAGGTTTAAAGGACTTTAGAAGTCATCCAGACCAACATCATTTTAATTAGAGGCCCAGAGAAATAGAAATGTCTCACATCACACAAGTAGTAAGTGATAGAGTCAGGATTTGAACCCGAGTCTTCTGATTCTAAATTCAAGGGTCCTTATGGTGAATCATACTTCTTGTCTGGCAAGTTTGTTGAGTTCTGCAGGTATCCATGGATATTAGAATATTTAAATTTTCTCTGTATTCTAGATTGTGATTATGAGGTTTTTATAACAATCTCATTCTTTTGAATAAGGGAGCAATGACTTAAACCTCTTCTTCCTCTTTTCCAAACAGAGTGAAGTTGTTATGTTTAATTATTCATTTTATTTCTTATCTATTTCTCTTCTCCATCTTAATTAATCATATTGTATGCATATTATTTCAATCATGAGAACATATTTCTGGTAGGTCAGTAGGACTTTAAGAACTTAGGGGGGTAGGGCCACAGGTCTAAAACAAATAGTTGTCAAAGGGATTCTCCTAAATCCCAGCTAATAATAATGAATATCTTGGTTTGTTTTGTGTACCTAAGGTCATGATTGATACCTCATATAGCTATGATCTAATTGAAGTGGTCATTCCCTGCAAAAAAAAAATCACAATCTTTTTATAGCTTCTTATCCAGAGCAATACTTGGTTACAATCTCCTCAAATTCTTTGTCACTGGTTTCACCCAAAATGTCAGTGGCTTTTCTCAAGATCCCTTGATGTTGGATAAAAGCCAATGGAACACACAGGCTATCAATTTCTTACCTTTCATGCCTATATCTCTGGTCCACAACTTTTTCTGGTCAGATCACTTATTTCACATTTCTCCTACCAAAAATAAGGCTCGGACAAAAGCAACTTTACCTAGGTCACATAAGTTCTCTAATTACAAATCCATCATTTTTCACTACATGAAGGTAACACACAAATATAAGCAAAATGTATATTTATATATAGCTATGATGTCATATCTACATATAGAGATATACTCCTAGATATATGAATTAAAATTTTTGACATCAGTGAGAACACTTGAAATAAATGGAAACACATTAAAGCATTCCTAAAATAAGACTGAGAATAATTCCCCTCCAAAGATGTTGCCATCTGACATCAAGTGACAACAGGTACAAAAAAATAACCTTTTCTCTAAATCTGAGCTCAGTCACGCACCAAAAATTTTGTAGCAATTCCACCTGGAATTCCTTTCCCTTTTTCACTTGGCCATCCAGAATGTATCACAAAAGACTGCTTCAGATGGATGATTTCTTGCCATTTGGTTGGGATAGATTCAAGACTGAAAATAAGACTGAAGGATAAGTGAAGATCATTAGTGTATTATTAAGGGGGAATGTTGTTTAATTGAATGGAGAACAGGTGAGAGATATGTAAATTGCTTTGTTTCTATGATTTTCAGAGCAACCAGTTTCAGAGTTTGTGGAGATAGATTAATAGAACAAGTGCTTCCTCTTGGATAATGAAAAGCTACCAAGTGAATACTTTAAAGAAAATGTCATGCAGCTGATCAGAGCATTATCATGTAAGATATTGCAACTTCTCAAGTAAAACTTGGTTTCTATCTATTTATTCTATTAAATTAGAATTCTTCTTTTAAAAGATTTGATTTTGGCAGTCATGATATTGTTGCCTTGTACTAAGCACCTTTTTCAGGATTCCTCTATTCCTTATCAGGATCTCCTATCTAGATACTTGTTCCCCCATTGATCCTATCTTTCTGGGGAACACTACTTTCATACCTTCTTTGTGTTCAGTATTTTCCTTAATCACTATCTCCAATAAATAATTTTACAAGAACATCCACTATGATGCAACAAGCTATAAAGTCTTGCCATAGGACCATTGGAGAGTTGCTAAGAGCAAACATTTTGGCTGAATTCCATCCATTTTTTGTACTCTATATTAAAGTTTTGATAAAAATCTTTCTAAGATCCTCTCTAAATCAGTTCAAGAATCTTTCTCTTCTGTTGTAAAAAAGAGAACATTTAGTTTCTTCAATGTAATTTTGTTTCCTTCTGAGAATAAAACAAGTTCTGTTCTATCATCCAATTGATATTCATTCTCTAGTCTTTTAAAAAAACTCCCTATTTAAAACTATTTGATTACAAGAAATCATTTATCCATTCATTTAACAAACATTTGTTTAATATGCCAGAAACTGTGCTAGGATATTTGAGAGTTTTGAAGATAGATGAGTAAGAACTAGTTTAAAGTTTAATGTGGCATATGAATTATGCATAGAAATCAATTCAACATTTATTAAACAACTATCATGTAGGATGAGTGGGCTATATATTCCATAACAACTACAGAACAATGATGAAATGTAAAGCCTAAATAGAGAATAAGTTATGTATCAAAGGATGTTATCAAAGGAATATGGAATTACAAAGGAAGATAGGATGGCCAAGTGGCAAGAGAAAAGTTTATCAAATGGATGGCCCATGAACTCCATTAGTATTCTCATGATGTAAGAGGAAGCGAAAATGGATGAGCGGACCCTATGGTGAATTTATGGGGGTAGATGGACAAGAGTCACCAAGAATGAGCAGAGAGGGATGGTATGTCATTTGTATCATTGGATGAAGGGGTAATTCAATTTAAAAAATGACATCTTCCATGCTATATTTAAAGTATTCTTTTCAACATCTTAGTGGACAATAATATTCCATTACATTTATGCACAATAATTGGTTTATCCATTCCCCAATTGATGCTCATTCCCTAAATTTCCACCGAACCTTTTTATCTCATAGACCAAATGCTCCCTACAGTTAGTGTTAACTGGTGTTCAACCTTTAGCTTTAAGTCCACTGAGAGTGTGTTTAAAATGTAATGACTTAAGACAAAAAAGGACAAAAGTCCTTCAACTGATATGGTACAAACATGAAGTATTTGAGACTGAAATATCATTATATGTTCCCTTTTCTTGGTTATTTTGTTATTTTAAACATTATTTAACATCATTTTAACATATTTATATATATTTAACATTTTGTATATTTGTTTATATATAATATATATTTACAGGTTTAACATTATTATTCTTATGTACCCAAGATGGCACCCTTCTACCTGTCATGGACAACTATAACAGTTCCAGGGCTAGGACCCAAACCTGCTAAGACTTTTTAAATGTGAAGAAAGCATCTCTTCCCTTCCCACTTCTTTTGGTATGTAAATCCTTGGGCTTTGCAAAGAGAAACCGAGTATTCGGTATATTATCTGCTTATGAAAAATGTGAACTATAACCTGAACTACTAACATAAAGAAACTTGGCAATTTTTAAAAAATTTACATAGCCACAAGTAATATTAATTGACATTTATATAAAGTGCTCAAATTTGTGAGGCCTTTTGTGTATATTGTTAATTAATCAGTTAACACGTATATTAAGCTTTTTATGAATATCCTCATAACAACCCTGAAAGGTAGATCCTATTATTATCCCCATTTTACAGCTGAAGAAACTGGGAGTCAAATAAGTTGAATTACTTCCTTAAGGTATAGATCTTGTATTTACCTAGTCATTTGCTTTTGATTTCCCTTACTAAACTTTTTGCTTTTTGAAAGTAGGGACTGTATTTTTTGTCTGTCTGGAACTTAATAAATGTTTTTTGTTTGACTGGTTGACCACCCAAGATATTATCTGTAGTTTATTAGATAATTTAGGCTAAGTTGTTGAACTCTTAGAGATAATACATTTCAAAGAATTTAATTTAAACATTTTAACTGTAAGAAATTCACTGTAGAAATAATAAAGTTCACATTTTATTTTTACTAGCAAATCTTTTGTTTGATAAATATAGGGCTGAGGGAATGTATAATTTGGCAATCCTATAGTTGGCAGATTATTCCATATTTACACAAAACCAATTCTCTTGGTCATTATCTCCCTATAAAATCAGTAACACCTTTAGTGAGTCAGTTCATGATTGGGAGTTGTAAGAGGAGACAGAGGAGGTGAAACAAATGGAAACTGAGTGGCTACAGCCCAACTGATTAATTTAGAGTACTTCTCTCTCTAGGAGTGTATACTTTATAAGGACTGTCGAAGAAAAGAATTTAGATGAACAGACACTGAAGGAGAAGTGTGCAAATAGTTTCCTGGGTGCAAAGCACTTTTTTTTTTTTTGATAAAACATTTCAGTTGGGTATCATTGGAATTAGTGTGAAGGCAGAAGAACTTAAGAACAGTCATGTAGACCAGCTTCTCACTTGCCTTGGCACGAGGGCAGGCAACATTATATTAGAAGATGTCTTTAAAAATGGTACTTTGTGAAGAGATAACACATTTTAATTAAGAACCTGTAACTCAAAACCGGAAATTAATATTATGCCCATGAATGACTCAATTATTCAAATAGATCAATCATCTTGGTGGTGGAGGAATCCTTTGTGCCAATGTCTCTTGCTACCATAGAAGTTCATGGCAGAGAATACACCCAATATTTTGGGAGGCTTTCCTCACTTTTTCTCATCTCTTGACATGGTCATTGAAAAATGTGAATTGTCATTGAAACTGTCTATTTTTTGTTATCACATGACTGCCTAGCTTCTTCTTTTTTACTTTTTACTCATGAATGATATTAGCTAATAATAATTTCTAACATGAATATAATGCTTAGTCTGTGCCAGGTACTGTGCTTAGTACTTTACAATTTTTATTTCATTTGATTCTCACAGAAAGAAAGAAATACTATTATTATACTCATTTTATAGATGAGGAAAATGAGGCAAATAGATGTTAAGTGACTTACCCAAGAGTCACACACATATGTCTGAGGCAAGATTTGAACTCAAGTCTTTCTGAATCCAGGTCCAGAACTCTGTCTATGGCTATCTGGCTGTCCCATGAATGAGTGATGCTAAAATACTTTAAGAATATGGGATTCCATCAGAATAAGCAACTTTCACTGGTGTATATTATGATTCCTCCTTGACTTAGTAATTTCTTTGTCTTGTGGGTAGGCAAAAAATCATGACTCTCAAGCCATTCTTCAGATGATGACACTCTCTAACATTAACTAGCTAGTCCTAGGACAACAGAGAACAGTTTGTTAGCATCTCTATACTCATGTCTTTCCACTTTGGGTAGAATTTTCCAAAACGTGCATTGTGTTGGCTCAGAATTTGACAACTCAGGGTGATCTCTATACCATGATGAAGCATTGGGGCAGAATACCTAAACATAAGCTTAGGTACTTATTTTAAAAAAATCATTTACTTTCCAAGAAGAAGGCTTTAATAATTTAGAAATCAATATAATTTAACCTCTTTAGGGGCAGGGCCTCTTTACTTCCATATTTGTATTTCCCATAGTGTCTGGCACATTGTAGGTACTTAATAAATACTTGTTGATTATTATTAATATTATTATCGAAGACTTATTGCATTGGTAATCAAAAAGATACTTCTACAGAGTCTGTGGCATCTGTGTCTAACCTGGCATTGACTTAATTACAAAAGCAAAACCCCCTACCAAGTGAGCATTAATAAATTATTTTCCATTGGGTGAGTGGGGCTTTGCAAATCTTTGTAATGTCTTTATCAACTAACATCCTAGCTTCATTGGATGGTTTTATTATCAGATAGCTTGGGCAGTTAAGTAGTAATCTCTCTAATACTAATTAGGGCCAGATAGGAGGCACAGTGGCCAAGCCTCCAGTCAGGAAGACTCATCTTCCTGAGTTCAAATCCAGTCTTAAACACTTCTTAGCTGTTTGACCCTGAGTAAGTCCCTTAATTCTGCCTCAGTTTCCTCATCTGTAAAATGAGTTGGGGAAGGAAATGGCAAACCACTCCAGTATCTTTGCCAAGAAAACCCCAATGGGGTCATGAAGAGTTGAGTCGGACATGACTGAAACAAATGAAACAATGATATTAATCAATTTTGAGCATATGATCACATTCATCAAAAGATTAAAATGATATATGTGCAAGAAACCATGAAGGTTTTATCTAAATGAACAGTGTTATAATCATGTATAAAATGATCTTTTATAATTAATTTTAATTAACAAAAATATTATTTTGAAATACAAATAATCTGAATTACCCCTAATGACTGAATACCAAATTTTTGAACATTTTCTAATCTTCCAACATACTACACCCTTATGTATACTCTTCTGTACACTCATACTGGCATAATTGCTGTTTCTAATACATGATGTTCCATTTTCCATCTCCATGACTTTCCACTGGCTGGTCCTCATACTTGAATATTCAACCTATTTATCTTCAACTCTGAGAATCCCTGAACTCCTTTTAGATTCCTACAAGTGCCATCTCCTCTATGAAACCTTCCCTTGTCCCCAAAGCTGCTAGCACCTTCCCTTTCATGTATTCTCTCTCTCTCTCTCTCTCTCTCTCTCTCTCTCTCTCTCTCTCTCTCTCTCTCTCTCTCTCTCTCTCTCTCTCTCTCTCTCTCTCTCTCTCTCTCTCTCTCTCTCTCTCTCTCTCTTTCTCTCTCTCTCTCTCTGTATATATATATATATATATATGTATATATATATTTTTTTCTTTGTAGTGGGGACAGGAACAATTTTTGCTTTTTACTTTTCTCTAAATGATTGTTTATTGATTGAATGAGTAGAAACATCCCAGGTTGGATTCCTTACTAGCTTCCCATGGGAAAAGTAATCATACTTCAAATTTTGGATCATTATTATCACATAATTATAGTTATATTATTTAATAATAGCATTTACATAGCACCAGGCACTGTGTTCAGATCTTATTGATATTATCTCATTTGATTCTTACTATAACCCTAGAAAGTAGGTGCTATTATGATCATATTTTGCAACTGAGGAAACCAAGTTAGTTAGAATTTAACTGACTTGTCCAAAATCACATAACTAAAAAATACCCAAGACTAGATTTGATCTCAGGACTTCTTGACTTCAGACCCAGTGTTCTATTCACTGTGCCACCTAGCTTCCTCAATGCAATAGGATGTGATAGGAGAGGAGATTAAGTAACTCATACCAAATTATTAACCTAATGAGACTACCGTGGCTATCCACAAAGAGGGAAGAACTAAAAGGAACTAGGCAGTCAGATTTTCTAAGAATCTGAGAAAGCTTGGCCCAAGGTGACTTTTTAGTGTTGGGTGGACCACTTAAGAGTTGATGATGAATATTGATTGACAATCTGACCACCAGCATTGTTCCCTAGTGGCCCTTGGCCTTGGCCCCTATTTTTTCTGATGGTATCTCTATTTTTCTAAATAAAACAAAACAAAATAAACCTTAAGGAAAGTCACTTCTGACTTTTCTCTCTTCCCCCCTTACCCTCTCCACTTTCTATCGTCATCTCATTAAATCTACCTCCAAAATTACTTCTGAATCCATTTTCCACTTCTAGTGTCAATTCTCTAGTTAAAACTCTTATCCTTCTGCTCTCTACTATTTTAATGGCTCCCTACCTGACCTCTCTGCCTTCAACCTGTTCCTTTTCTGATTCATTTCTTTCATATACCATGAAAATACATCTTCCTTATTTATAGTTCAGCCAGATCACAACCATGTTTCAAAAGCCTCAGTGGCTTCCCAGTATGCCTACATATATGTATGTAGGAATGCATATATTTCTGAATGAGTATAAAAGTTACCTTTTTCCCTTGAATATGGGCATTCAAGAGCCTACACAGTTTGGCTCAAACATGCTTTCTAGTCTTACTTTCCAGTATTCTTCCTTCTACAAAAGCTAAACTCATTTCTTATTGACCCTATTGTTCATTTCTTGTTGTTCCTATTTTCTCTTATTTCTGTTCATTTGTATTTTTTTCTTTGTATATAAAACTTGCTCCCCTCTATTCATTATTCTATATATTTCCTCTTCTTTTACCCTCTTATTCCCAGGTCAACCTATTGAACTATTCCTGTCTTTCAAGACTTAATTCAGGTGCCATCTCCTCTATGATGTTAATTATTTTATCAGTTCCAAATCTTTCCTTTCCAAATCTTTTCCTATCATCTTTCCACATTTCTCCATCATTTCAACAAGCATAGCGTGAAAGATTTGTTATGTATTTTGTTAGAAGATATTCTTTGAGATGGAGGGAGACATTTTCCTTACCATCTCCATCTCCTGTGTGAACAATATATTCATGTGCCCAAGCAATGAGATGTGAAAATAGAAGGTGAACATAGTAATGGACCCCTAGTTAGAATAAATTTTATATATCCTTAAATCAACCTTTGATTTGCAACCTAGAGAAATTGAGCTGATGAATATTGAAGCTACAGAGCCTGTTATCCTTGTCTACTTAGAAAATCCAGTGATAAACCTGGGTTTTCACTGGCAGGGTCAAGAACCAATATCTATATAGTTTATCTCTATCTCTATCTCTATCTCTATCTCTATCTCTATCTCTATCTCTATCTCTATCTCTATCTCTATATCAAGACCACAAAGACAGTATCCATGTAAAGAGATGGCTAGAGATGAACCAAGAAAAAAAAGGTAAACAAATTTTTCATTTAATTTTTTTCTCTGTTAACTTTAGCCTATGAATTCTTCTTTTTCACTACAATTGGTTAAAATCACTCTTAAGATAAAATTAATTCTCCTTTTTTTTTGGTCTTTTGGTATAGTTGTGATATACTTTCACTGTTTTTCAGAAGATAGACCTTTTTACCTATTTTTTTCATCTTTCTACCCTTTATAGTAATTATTCATATATCTCTCTTCTCTTTTTGTCAGCCCTTAATGTTTTGTACATAGTAAGCCACAGAAAAATATATCTTAAGCTGTGTCCTCATATACCTCTCATGATCCAGGGCTGATGTTCCTATTCACTTTTTGGTATGAATTAATTGCCTTTCGATGACACCATTTCAAAAGGTTGATTGATTTCCCCCTCATTTTCCAGAGCTGCTCAAATTCAAATGGCACTCCTAGGAGAAATTTATTCCATGCACTTGCATCTGAAGCAGTAGCCAATATGTCCTATTTTGTCTGCTCTATTGAATGCAAGGGTTAAAGCTGCCAACCTCTGTCTCACTGCAAGTAGTATTAAATAAAATAGTTCTTTTATTTCTATCAGGGAAAAATTATTTTGTAGGATATTACATGGGTAGCTTTTATTTACCTTCTAAAGTGGTTTTGATAGTAAGGGGAAGGAGGAGAATAAGGATGTGAATTCAGAAAGAGGCTCAGACAATGGTTGAAGGTGGAAAAAATACATAGTTGCCCATCAAAGTGTGAACCCAGAAGACTAACAGACTGAGCAGCCCTCAGAAGAGACGCTCTACCATAATCCAGGAGCAGAACCAGCTTGCTTGATCTTATCCAAAATGGTCATGTTAGATTCACATGTATCTATTATGCAAATACAATTACTATCTAAAAAGTAGTCCTGAGGACCTAGCCCAGTTAAACATTTGGGGCAAACATCAATCATCAATCAAAGACTTTGTTTCAGCCAAACTGTTCTACAACTTGACAATTTCTGTCTGGCCTCCATGTTTTTGAGAAAGTTGTCTTCCATTTCTGCAATCTGTTCCTCTTGAATTCATCCTTTTCATCTCCCTGGCCTCCTTCAAGGGTCAGTTCATTAGCCTCTTCTCTCTCCTTAGCTTCCCATCCCTTTATTCACTAGTGTGTTCTCTGTCTTCTTCTAAAATCCTCATGTGTGTACATATATGTAAACATATATAGATATCTGTTTATACACTGTGTATCCTCAGTAGAATATGAGCTACTCAAGGTCAGAGATTATTTTTTAGCTTGTCTTTATAATCTCTAGTTCCAAGCCAAATACCCTGTATATATTGGCTGTTTCATCCATACTTTTAGATTAATTGATTGATCCTGCCTCAGCTTCCCAATATTTTAAAGACTAAATGATTCATTTTGAAATGGATGTGTTTTCAGAAAGGTTGATTTTTGGAAATGTGTAGGAAAGGTATTTGGATTACAAAGCAGAAAGATTCAGTGGAAAGAGTACTGACTTTTTAGTTAAAGGACCTGGGTTTAAATTCTTCTGATGCTAATTACACAGACAAATCTCTTTAGCCTTAGTTTCCTCATCTGTCAAATGAACGCAATGGACTTGGTGTCCTGTGAAGTCATTTCCAGATTAATGATTTAACTTTTTTATTTTTACCAGGCTTTAGTTGACAGTGTAACATTACTCTGCTTTCAATACAAATTTAGCAAACTATTAAGCAACTTGGGAATTCCTAAGTAAGCAAGCAAAGGAAAACAAAAGTGTTTGATGGCTAACTAGTTAAATTTGCAGCAGCCTTTTGGGTTAAAATAAAAGCACCTGACTTCCAGTCAAGATGGCAGCTTAGAGAAAGCTAAAGTTCAGAGGTCCAGAAACCCTTCCTTACCGATCTCAAACTGAATGCTCCTAGGGCACCAGAATTCAAAACAAACAACAGAATAGACCCCTGGAACACTCCTCCTGGACCTGGATCAAAAGGTACAGCTCCCCAAAAGTCAGAACCCAAGATCACTCGGATCTAAGGGGTAGGCAAAAGGAAGGTCCCAGGACCCATCCCCCCCAACCCAGAGCACTGAATCCGGGGCAGCAGCAGGAACCTCAGGGTAGGCAAAAGGGCCACGGGAGCCGGCTATTCTGAAGGCCGCACCCTGAAAACAACCTGAGCCAGTCACAGGGGCACCCAGACAGCAGGGGAACAGAGAGAGATGGGGGGAACCTGTAGCCCCGTGACCAGATCCTTCCATCTGAGTCTCATCAAAGGTCCCTGCTTCAGGGCATATTTAGTCTGAGGTTAATCCTATCACCAGCCCTCAGAGCTCCTGGAAGCCACGGCCCCTCCCCCCCCTCAGAGGGCAGGCTCCTCTAGCCAGCAAAGGCATTGAAATACATCTGAGAGTGTCAAGCCAGGTGCAGAGCATAGAAGTAAGGCAACAGAGAAGAACTGGGAGGGAACGGAGGAGGGTAGTAATACTGAAACACCAAAACACCAGCAATTCCTGGCTTCCTGGGGAAGACAGACAATTTGCCTGGGGCTAAAGCCACTGAACATCAGACAGATAACAGAAGAGCCAGCCCCCCCTCACTCAGATAGAGATGGGAAACAGCACAGAAGCAAAAAAGCCTCAAAACAACAGGAAAAACAAGAAGGGGACAACTTTGGACACATTTTATGGAGCAAAAATACAAAATACAGAGGAGATAGAATAGGAAACACAAGAAAATGCGCCAAAACCTTCCAAAGGAAATGGAAACTCTCCACAAACTTTTGAGGAATTTGAATCGAAAATGATCAAAAAGATGGAAGCCTTCTGGCAGGAAAAAGTGGGAATTAATGCAAAAGAATTTCACACAACTACAAAACCAGTTTGACCAAACTGAAAAGGAAAACCAGGCTTTAAAGGTCAGAATTAGGCAACTGGAAGACAACGAGCACGTAAAAGAGCAAGAATCAATAAAGCAAAGCCAAAAGATCAAGAAATTAGAAGAGAACATAAAATATCTCACTGACAAGGTGACAGACTTGGAAAATAGAGGGAGAAGAGATAGTTTAAGAATAATTGGACTACCAGAAAATCCAGAAATAAACAGCAAACTGGACATCATAATACAAGATATAATCAAAGAAAATTGCCCAGAGATTCTAGAACAAGGGGGAAATATATCCACTGAAAGAGCTCACAGAACACCCTCTACACTAAATCCCCAAAAGACAACTCCCAGGAATGTAATTGCCAAATTCCAAAGCTTTCAAGCAAAAGAAAAAATCCTAGAAGAAGCCAGAAAAAGACAATTTAGATATAAAGGAATGTTAATCAGGATCACACAAGACCTTGCAAGTTCCACTCTGAATGATCGTAAGGCATGGAACATGATTTTCAGAAAGGCAAGAGAGCTGGGTCTTCAACCAAGAATCAACTATCCAGCAAAACTGACTATATACTTCCAAGGGAATGTATGGGCATTCAACAATTTCCAACTTTTTGCAAAGAAAAAACCAGAGCTCTGTGGAAAGTTCGATATCAAAAAACAAAGAGCATGGAATACCTGAAAAGGTAAATATGATGGAAAGGGAAAAGGAGAAAATTGTTATCTTTTCATTTATTGAAACTCTCTTCTATAAGGACTACATTTATATCAATCTATATATATTAATATATGGAAAATGTAATGTGTAAATAGGGGGAAAAGAAAAATCAAATAGAATAATTTTTCTCACACAAAGATTCACATGGGAAGGGGAGGGGAAGAAAACTCCTATAAGAAGGAGAGGAAGAGAGTTTTTACTTAAACCTTACTCTCAGGGAAATCAACTCTGAGAGGGAAAAACATCCAGATCCATTGGGATCTTGAATTCTATATTACCCAACAAGGGTAGGGAGAAGGGAAAACCAAGGGGGGGGTAAGGGGGGAGGAAAACTAAAGGAGAGGGAAGGAGAGGGAGGAGGGGGAGGGAAAAAAGGGAGGGGCTAGAAAGGGAAACATATCAAGGGAGGGGACAAGGGGGACTGATTTAAAGTAAATCACTGGATTAAAAGGTTAGAGCTAAAGAAAAAAGGTTAGAATTAGGGAAGGATATCAAAATGCCAGAGAATTCACAAGTCACAATCATAACTTTGAATGTGAATGGGATGAACTCACCCATAAAACGTAGACGAATCACAGAATGGGTTAGAATACAAAACCCTACCATATGTTGTCTTCAAGAAACACACATGAGGAGGGTAGACACCCACAAGGTCAGAATTAAAGGATGGAATAAGACCTTCTGGGCCTCAACTGACAGAAAGAAGGCAGGAGTAGCAATCATGATATCTGATAAAGCCAAAGCAAAAATAGACCTGATCAAAAGGGATAGGGAAGGTAATTATATTTTGTTAAAAGGGACTTTAGATAATGAGGAAATATCACTAATCAACATGTATGCACCAAATAATATAGCACCCAAATTTCTAATGGAGAAACTAGGAGAATTGAAGGAAGAAATAGACAGTAAAACAATACTAGTGGGAGATTTGAATGAACCATTATCAAATTTAGATAAATCAAATCAAAAAATAAATAAGAAAGAGGTGAAAGAAGTGAATGAAATCTTAGAAAAATTAGAGTTAATAGACATATGGAGAAAAATAAATAGGGACAAAAAGGAATACACCTTCTTCTCAGCACCACATGGCACATTCACAAAGATTGACCATACATTAGGTCACAAAAACATGGCATAGAGATACAGAAAAGCAGAAATAATAAATGCAGCCTTTTCAGATCACAAGGCAATAAAAATAATGATCAGTAATGGTACGTGGAAAACCAAATCAAAAATTAATTGGAAATTAAACAATATGATACGCCAAAATCGTTTAGTTAGAGAAGAAATCACCGAAACAATTAATAATTTCATCAAGGAAAATGACAACAGCGAGACATCCTTTCAAACCTTTTGGGATGCAGCCAAAGCAGTAATCAGAGGTAAATTCATATCCCTGAGTGAATATATTAACAAACTAGGGAGAGCAGAAATCAATCAATTGGAAATGTAAATTAAAAAACTCGAAAGCGATCAAATTAAAACCCCCCAGCAGAAAACCAAACTAGAAATCCTAAAAGTTAAGGGAGAAATTAATAAAATAGAAAGTGATAGAACTATTGATTTAATAATAAAACTAGAAGCTGGTACTTTGAAAAAACAAACAAAATAGACAAAATACTGGTCAACCTAATTAAAAAAAGGAAAGAAGAAAAGCAAATTAACAGTATCAGAGATGAAAAGGGAGACATCACCTCCAATGAAGAGGAAATCAAGGCAATCATTAAAAATTACTTTGCCCAATTATATGGCAATAAATATAGCAATCTAGGCGATATGGATGAATATATACAAAAATACAAACTGCCTAGACTAACAGAAGAAGAAATAGAATTCTTAAATAATCCCATATCAGAAAATGAAATCCAACAGGCCATCAAAGAACTCCCTAAGAAAAAATCCCCAGGGCCTGACGGATTCACAAGTGAATTCTATCAAACATTCAGAGAACAGTTAATCCCAATACTATACAAACTATTTGACATAATAAGCAAAGAGGGAATTCTACCAAACTCCTTTTACAACACAAACATGGTACTGATTCCAAAACCAGGCAGGTCAAAAACAGAGAAAGAAAACTATAGGCCAATCTCCCTAATGAATATAGATGCAAAAATCTTAAATAGGATACTAGCAAAAAGACTCCAGCAAGTGATCAGAAGGGTCATTCACCATGATCAAGTAGGATTTATACCAGGGATGCAGGGCTGGTTCAATATTAGGAAAACTATCCACATAATCGACCATATCAACAAGCAAACCAACAAAAATCGCATGATTATTTCAGTAGATGAAGAAAAAGCCTTTGATAAAATACAACATCCATTCCTATTGAAAACACTAGAAAGCATAGGAATAGAAGGGTCTTTCCTAAAAATAATAAACAGTATATATCTAAAACCATCAGCCAATATCATCTGCAATGGGGATAAACTAAATGCATTCCCAATAAGATCAGGAGTGAAACAAGGATGCCCATTATCACCTCTAGTATTTGACATTGTACTAGAAACACTAGCAGTAGCAATTAGAGAAGAAAAAGAAATTGAAGGCATCAAAATAGGCAAGGAGGAGACTAATCTATCGCTCTTTGCAGATGACATGATGGTCTACTTAAAGAATCCTAGAGATTCAACCAAAAAAGCTAATTGAAATAATCAACAACTTTAGCAAAGTTGCAGGATACAAAATAAACCCGCATAAGTCATCAGCATTTCTATACATCTCCAATATAGTACAGCAGCAAAAACTAGAAAGAGAAATCCAATTCAAAATCACCTTAGACAAAATAAAATACCTAGGAATCTATCTCCTGAGACAAACACAGGAACTATATGAACACAACTACAAAACACTCTCCACACAACTAAAACTAGACTTGAGCAATTGGAAAAACATTAACTGCTCATGGGTAGGAAGAGCCAATATAGTAAAAATGACCATCCTACCCAAACTTATTTATCTATTTAGTGCCATACCCATAGAACTTCCAAAAAAACTTCTTTACTGATTTAGAAAAAAACATAACAAAGTTCGTTTGGAATAACAAAGGATCAAGGATATCCAGGGAAATAATGAAAAAAAATTACAAAGGAAGGGGGCCTTGCAGTCCCAGATCTCAAACTATATTACAAAGCAGCAGTCATCAAAACAATTTGGTACTGGCTAAGAGACAGAAAGGAGGATCAGTGGAATAGACTTGGGGCAAGTGACCTCAGCAAGACAATATATGATAAACACAAAGATCCCAGCTTTTGGGTCAAAAATCCACTATTTGATAAAAATTGCTGGGAAAACTGGAAGACAGTGTGGGAGAGATTAGAGTTAGATCAACACCTCACACCCTACACCAAGATAAATTCAAAATGGGTGACTGACATGAACATAAAGAAGGAAACTATAAGTAACATAAGTGCATAGGAATAGTGTGGGAGGGGGGCGGGGGGAGGAAAAGATAATGATCATTGTTTCCAATGGATAATGTTTGTAAATAACCAAACAAAATAATGTTTAAAAAGTCAAAAAAGAAAAAAAGAAAAAAAAAGAAAACCCCAAATGGATTCACAAGAAATCAGATACAACTTAAAAAGACTGACTCACAGTGCTGATGCGAGGATCAAATAAGATAATAAAGCAAAACATTCTGTAAACTACAGCATTAAATAAATGTGAGCGATTAAAAAAAAAGAAAAGCACCTTTTTCATAATAGGCCCAATGTCCTTTATTTCCACTTAATGAATAGAATTTGCAATAAGTAGAATAATAAGGAAAGTATTGCAAACTCACTTAAAGGTAATAAACTGAAGGCAAAGTGCTCAGCAGATCTAAACAAAAGAAAAACAAATGACTAAATATCTACTTGGTGAAAATCATGGTCCTAGAGATAGACAAATTTTAGATAAGGCATAGTCCCTGTCTTCACCTAGTAGAGGAAAGAGGACTGAGACACCACACAATTATGAGTTCATTTTGTTATTGTTTAGTTGTTTCAGTGTTGTCCAATTCTTGGTGACTTCATTTGGGATTTTATTGGCAGAGACACTAGAATGGTTCAACATTTTCTTCTCTAGTATATTTTACAAATGAGGAAACCAAGGCAAAGAGGACAAGTGATTTGCCTAAGCTTTGAACTTGGAAAGAAAGTCTTCCTGACTCCAGGCCCATCACTCTATCTACCATGTTAGCTAGCTGCTCAGGAAGTCCATTAGAAAGAAAAAAGTATTATATGATGTGTAAAGAAGACATTTTTTTCTTTTTGGGGGGTGAGGTGGTGGAGGGGAGAGAAGAATTGGAAGAGACCTCAGTGTGACCTCTCAAATGTTCTCATCTCTACACTAAACATCTCCAGTTCTTTCAACTGTACCTCATTTATCATGAATTTATGGTCATTCACCACTCTGGTTGGCCTACTTCAGATGACTTCCAGGAATGATTGCCCTTGGATGTGGCACTTGGAAATTAACACAGGACCACAGATATGGTCTGGCCAAGGCAGAGGATGGGACTTCTTGAAGGGGATAGTCTATGAGTTAGATGTTGAATAATGGGCATGAATTCAAAAGGCAATGGGACAGTGGGACAGGGATTCACATTAATCAAAGTAGAAGGAAAAGCATGGAGCTATTCAATTCAAAAAGTATCTATTAAGTGCTTCCTATGTTTCAAACACTGTATTACATGCTGGGGAAGACAAAGACACAGGGAGAAAACACATTATTTTCTCAAGGATTTTCTACTGGAGTATACAGCATATACAAAGATAAGTAAATTTTAGCTCATTTAAGGAGGAAAGAATATTAATAAGATGGGGAAGCGATCATGAAAGACTTCATAAAGAGTAGGTACAAAGTGACTTTTGAAGGAAACTATGGTTTCTAAGGCATGAGGCATTGTCATAAGTTTATTTGGGTAAATGGGGATGGAATGGTAGAACTTGGTTAGTGCCTTGAGTGCATGGAGTCTAATAACATAGGATGATGCTGGAGAGAGGAGGGTAGGAAGCTAGGAAAAGGGTAGGTAGATAAAGTACTCACCCTGGAGTCAGGAAGACCCATCTTCCTTAGTTCAAATCCAACCTGACACTTACTAGCTGTGTGATCCTTGGAAAGTCACTTATCTCAGTTTCCTCATTTGTAAAATGATCCAGAAAAGGCTATGGCAAACCACTTTAATATCTTTGTCAAGAAAAATCCAGAGATGGTCATGGAGAGTTGGTAACTGAACCTTAACAACAGCTAGGCTGGAAAGGGAGAGTGTCACAATGACTCCATTCCTATGCATGGAATATTCTACCATTTCTTAGGGAAAAAGAGAAGCAATAAGTTAAGGTGAACATAGAGCAAATTAAGAAAAGGGTCATTAAGAAGAAAATAGCAAATGTTTGTGGTGTATCAGAACAACAATTCTAGAAGCAGACAAAGGAGAAGATGAAACCTATCTATGAACAATAGAATTTAGAGAATAGGTAGAGCACTTTAAAAAGTTACCTTTTTACAGTATCCTACAAGAAGTCCAAGTGGAAAATAAAAGGAGGGTCTCTTTTTCATCATACACGAGAGTAGATTTGGAAGCTGCATGAAGAAAAGCCACAGCTGTCAGGTGCTAGAGAGAGATCCAATAAAGGACAGAGAGGATTTCTTTTAGAAAATAAAGTCAGGCAATAATAAGGCCAAAGACGAGATTGTGCATAGAAAAGTTGTTCCATATAAGTGTGGATGAAAGTAACTGAAGATAAATGATGGGAAAAATGAAAGACTGGATGACAAGGATATTGAAGGGAGATAGTTGGGGAAGAGGTGAAGTTGTGTCAGATGCAGTCAGGAAATTGAAGTGAGGGAAAATGAAGATAATAGGTGATAAGTTTGAGGAAAAAAAGGTAATAGAAATGTAGGAGGGTGGTGAATAGAGAGGGGAAAAAAGCAAAGCAAACATACCCCAAACCACATATTTACTTTCTAAAACTGAATACTTTTTTATAGAGAAAGGTCAAAATGTGGAACAATGGTCTGATTGCTCTGAGTCTTAGGAAGCAAAATATTTTTAAATGAAGACTGCTTGTGGTTATACCCAAGGACATTTATCCTGCAAATTCAAAAACTAGGATTAAAATCTGGTAGATTCACTAGGCCACCCCTCAATGCTGGGGCATTTTCTCAATTTATCCTATATTTGTCTTGTGTGTACAGAGTTGTTTGCATATTGTTTCCTCCATTAGATTGTAAGTCCTTGGACAGCAGAGACTGTTTTAACTTTTCTTTTTAACTTCTAGAATTTAGACAGTGTCAGTCACGTAGTATGTTTTAAATAAAATTTCATTGATTTCACAACTTTTGAGGTTCTTTGAAATCCAAACTTAAAGAAATCTTATTGGGGAAAGGGTTTTCAGTAGACCTAAAACCACAAAGTAAGCAGAAAGTGGTATATTGTGATGGAATAAACACTAGACTGATTACCCAGATAAGAGCAGAATGGAAATCCTACCTTTAATAGGAATTAAATTGTGTGACTAAGGGCAGGACACTTAGCCTCTTTATATCTGTTACTTTTTGATCTGTACAATGGGGATATTACTTGAACTGTTTTTCTCATAGGACTCAAAATAGAATATGTATTTAATGGGATTTGCAAACTTTAGAGAACTACACACAAAGATTAGTTATGATTATTGTCCACAAATCTATTCATTTTCTCATTTTCCTAAAACAGTTTAAAATAATAAATACAGATTATTTAACCCTTTAAGACATTTAAAAAATATTCTATGACAATTTCTCTGGTAAAATGGGTAAGATTGGCAATGAAGATTATTTTTTTAAAAGTCTCATCTTTCTCCTCCGCAATGAAAATATTTGAAATAAAGAGTGGAGGGAGTCTTAATTAGTGTAGATTTGTGGAAAGCAGACCATGTAGAAAGACTGATTTTTAAATAAACCTTTGATTTGATTTTGAACAGCAGCACCATTTCAGCTTTGAGCTGACATGTTTGTTTGACAGTTAACTCAGAGAAAATTAAATACACTTCCTTGCTTATTAAAATTTTCACTGGAAGGTGGTGAATTATTCTTTGTCTTTCCTTAAGTGGAGTTTACTTCTGTATTTCATACTGGTATAATTGAATCATCTTAGGACCAACTGCAAATGGGCTAATATTCTTGTTGATGTAGTAAGTAAACTTAGTTCATTCAGGGTCTAAATTATTTACAGTGAATTGAAGGTCCCTCTCCAGTCCTCTTTGAATGTTTGGGCATTTTGAGCCAGGAAGAAGTTCAAGAGCCTACAGATTGAGAACTCCTAGAATACAAGAAACCAGGGTGTGTTGCCATGTGGCCTAGATCCAGAGACTTGGGGGCGCCACTGATGACTCCCCACATTCCCTCCCCCCCCTACCTTAAGACAACACTGCACTTTTGCCCTATCCATCCTAGGATCCAGCTGGAAGTGCCATTCATTCATTTTTTTTCTTTTAGATTTCTTGTGTTTTCTAGCCCTTAGAGTTCCTACAGAAGAAAGTCAGGAATTTCCTTTCCTTTTCTTTCTGGTAAAAAGTATATTATTCTCTTTGATGTTTCTTTTTAAAATTAAAATTTTGTTTTGTTTTGTAAAGGTGGGGTTGATTGAATAAATCAAGTTATCCCACCTCACCTAGAATAAGTGATAAAATGGTTCATTCTTGTACTTTAACTAAGTGGCAATTCTTCCCAAGTGAATCAAATCAAGCAATGGTATTCCAAATAAGCATGAAAAGTCCTTGATCAACATAGGCAGCTCTGATGAGTTGTTTGGTGAAATGGAGTGATTGCATAGGCCAAGTATTCAGATTGAATGTTGAATGGAACTGAAGAAACATGGTCATGCCAGATGAGAGGTCTTGTAGAATAATAGACCAGTGCAAAAATGAGAGATGGTAATCCAGGATTTTCTTGTTGGGGAGGAGGTACTTTGGACTCAATCTCAGTCTCCTTCCCTCCACTTTGGCCAGAGGATCTTGCTTAGATAGAGAACTTCAAAGTTCTTGGAGACTTTCCATCAGTGTGCTAGCTACATCCTTGAGAGAGCTGGTAACAGTGTCTACATGTAGGCTAAGAAGAAGCCAGGAACAGAATCATAGCTGTGATGGAATGAATACTGGACTGAGGAGTCCAACAAAGAAGCTACCCCATACCTAAGTGAAACTTCTTGATAAGGGGAGAAAAGGACTTCCAGGACTTCTATGAACCAAGAGATATGACTTACCTCTTTGCAAAATAATCTTTAAGTCCAAGCCCCCATTCCCCTGTGTATACCTGTGGAAGAGTGTGCCACAGATTTTGAGTGGTGGGGATGTTTTGCAACAACTGTTCTTACTACACCAGTATGACCAACAATCCATTTTGAAAGCTAATTGACTAACTAGTTAATCAGTTCATAAAATTACGATGGAAAGCACAGACGTAGAGGCTTTGACATTAGAACTATAAGCCTCATTCCTTTAGGTTAGAATTTTCAAGGTCTCACTAGAATCTTAAGGACATGTAGCAGTCAAAATCCAGATCCCCATCTGATCAGAGTAACTGAGAGTTGCCTCAGGACTTGAATTACTTTTTTTTTTTTTAGTTTTTACATTACTTTGCTAAAAGATAGACTGCTGGCCATGGAGTCATAAAGACCTCAGGTAACATCTTGCCTCATACACTTGCCAACTATGTGAACAAGGCACTTCTCAGATTTACTTATGTCATCTGTGAAATAAGGGACTCAGTGGACTCTAAGATCCTTTCTAGTGTTAAATCTATCATCCTCTCTTCTTTCTCCTACTATATCCAACAAACAATTTTTATGATAAAGAATAAGAAAAAAGGGCAAAAACACACAATTTAAAGACAAAACTTGTTTTTTAAAATCTGGCATCATATGTAGTGCTGTCTTGATTATTATAGTTTCTCAGCTTTTTATTTCAGTTATTTTGTGATCTTTTCATTTGTAATGTAGTTATTTATTATTTTCATGGTCCTGCTTTCTTCATTTTGTTTATATCTTCCCATGCCTTATTATTCTTCATATTCAGCATTTTTGAGAATGATTCAATACTACATTAAAATTATGTGCCACTTCTTATTCTAAATATGTGAGTAAATATGGAGCCTATATTTTTGCCTCTCATAATCTTTAAATTATATCCCAAGAAGTAAGAGAATGTAGGTAGTACCTGAAGCTGGAGACCAACTCAGAACTCTTAGGGATTTGAATAGTTGTGACCTTAAATTATATTTATCTTAAAATATTATTCACGATGAGCATTAATTTTGTGAAAAGTTAATCAGTTGCAATTCTTTTGGAAACTCTATATCTTTTTACCACTGGTTATTGGAGAATAACTTTTGGTTTTATATATTTATGTTGCTTAGGTGTCTTGGATATTAGACCAATATTAGAGACATTTGATGTAAAGCTCACCCTTACTCCCACAGTAGATCACTTTCTTCCTTATCCTAGTTGCATTAATTTTGTTCACATAAAACTTTTAAATTTATTACTTTCATTATTATTTTATGATTGTCTGTCTGTCTCTCTCAAAATCCTTACATTCTGTTTTAGAATCAACAAGAGGTTTCAGTTTCAAGGTAGAAGAGCAGTAAGGTCTAGGCAACTGGGGTTGAGTAATTTTCCCTGAGTCACACAGCTAAGAATTGTCTGAGGTCAGATTCAAACCTTGGACCTCACACCTGTAGGCTTGGATCTCTATCCACTGAGCCACCTAACTGTTCTAATTGTCTTTCTCTCTTACTAGTAAAAGAATTCACCCCCCCCCTCCCAGGCATAGTTGTGATAGGTACTTGTTCTGCTTTTCTCCTAACTTTTCATGGGATCAGTTTTAATATTCAGTTAATATGTTTAATTTTAGATTATTATGGCATGTGGTATAAATTATTTGTCTAAACCCAATTTGTACCAAACTGTTTTCCATTTCCTTCAGCATTTTTTTTTCAAAAAGAGGGTCCTTTTTTAGGTATTTTGTATTTGGGGAATTATAGAATATTGGTTTATTGATTTGTTATTCCCCATGCTTCTTTTCCATTGGCCTACTGATTTTTTTAACCAGTATTAAGTAATTTTTGAAATTATTGTTTTTTAATATGTTTTGAGGTCTGGAAGTTCTACTCTAAATTTATTTCTACTTTTTTCATTATTTCCCTTGATGGTCTAGATTTTTATGTGTTTCTACAAATTAATTTTATTACTATTTTGTCTCTTTCTAGAAATATCCCTTGATAGTTTGATTAGCATAGTACTAAATGTCTATAAATTAATTTCAGTAATATTTTAAGTTTTATTATAGTTTTGAGGTTTAGACACAAGTACTAAATATTCCTCCAATTATTTAATTTAATTATTTATTTGAGGAAAAATTTAAAAAAATTCTGTATAGTTATTCAGTGTGCTTTGGTAGATTGCCTCTCAGTTATATATTTTGTAGATATTTTGGATGTGACATTTCTATTTTTCTCCCTTGGATTTTTTTTTTGGTATTATACCAAAATGCTAATGATTTTGTGGTCTCATTTTGTTTACTGGAGTTATTGTAGCAATTGTTTTTTTTTTTTTGCTGATTTCTATGGTTTCCCAAGTAAACCATCATGTCTTCAGTAAATAAGGATAGTTTTATTTCTCCTTATCCTATCTTATATACGTTGTTCCTATTTCCAGTAGTTTTAGAACTATGTCAAATAACAGTGAGAAATACTTGCTTTTCTTTTGTTTTTACTGAAAATCTACTAGTAACTCTTCACTGCAAGTGATGCTAGCTTATGTTTATAGGTAAATGTGTTTATTTGTTTCATTGTATTTAAAAAAAAAAACTATTGTATGCCTATGGTTCATAAGCCTGCCTGCCTTTCCTCTTCTCTCTTTCCTCAAAATTTCTCCTCTGTTTTAGATGATCTGATTGAAGCAAATTTGAATAACAAGATTTTCTTGGCTAGTTTCATTTTTGATGCTAAATTGCCAATTCTATGAAAACTAGCAGTGAACTCAGGCTCCTTTAAAAGCTCAGGGCTTGACAGGACCCCCTGAATCTAGGTCTTCATGTTGTTTACCACAAGGTTTCTGAGCCTAGTCTAACTTTGTCTTTAGTTCTCAACCTATTCCTATTATAATCCCATTTTTATCTCTCTATTGGCAAAGCTAAGCTTACCTATGCTTTGTAGTGCTATTCTTCACTGGTTGCACTTATTTCATTTCAAAAAGGGTTTCAGTCATCTCCCTATCTTATAGTAAAGTTATTGGTACATTATTAGTTTTCTCCTTGAAGGTAGATCCCTTAGAGTATATATTTTCACAATCCACAAAAGAGTGAGATGAAGTGGATAGAATATTGAATTTATATTTTGAGGCCCCTGCGTTCCAATCCTGACTTTATTGTCTTTACAAACTTGAACAAGATACTTAGCCTCTTTCGATCTTAGTTTTCTCACATGTAAAATTAAGGGGTTTATTTAAATTATTCTTATGTTGCTGCTAATTTTGAATCAATAATTCAGTTAATACCATTTAAAACTTGTAATATATGGGCGATAGAGGGTCACACACACATACACCAGGGAACTGGAGAGAGAGAAAGAAAATTGAGAGAAATGAAGAGAAGGAAGAGATTGATCTTCCCTTATTTTCCCCTTAGGGAAAGTAACTTGGCTTTGTCTCCTTGAAAGACAGAGTATGTCTCCTCAGAAAGTGGTTTGGGAGGTAGAGATGAAAACTAGAGGCAAGAGTTTTAGTGAAATGGCACACAGCTTCCCTTCTTGGTCTCAGCTATGGTTGAGAGACCAGATGGACCTTCTTGTCTCTGTGTCCTTCAAATACCCCAAATGTAACTTCTCTCCCCAAAACCTGGAATTACTTCTCTGCCCAGAGGAGAGGATTACTCCTTTGGATATAGTTATTTGGATCCCTAGGATCCTGAGTTAACCCTCTCTTTGGGGGAGAGGTATAGTTCTCCCCAAATCTTTAGCCCTCTTTCTTAGAGTCAAGAAGTTGGCAGACCTATTCTAAGTAGTAACACTTTATTTGGAATCACTCAGGGAAGGGAGAGATGAAGGTATTAGGTGAGGAAAGTGGGTAGCAGGAATCCATATTGACTGGCAGACTGACCCCCCCCAAATCTCAGGGTTCCAGGCTTTTTGCCTTGA
Source organism: Monodelphis domestica (assembly GCF_027887165.1). Lineage (NCBI taxonomy): Eukaryota > Metazoa > Chordata > Mammalia > Didelphimorphia > Didelphidae > Monodelphis > Monodelphis domestica. The sequence continues at coordinate 191,197,549 of NC_077232.1, forward strand.
CTCCTTTTCTGGACAACTGCTGGTTTGGTCCCTACTCTTGAGCTAATATATTAAGAGTAATGGAGTTCAGGACAAGTTGGGGAGAGAGGTGGAGAATAATCTTTGAAGGGAAGATTTTTCAGTAGACAGATTTCTTCAAAGTCCCTGTCTATGATGTCTCAAGCTAAGTAAGAGATTTCAGGGGTTCACTCAGAAGCAGTTGATATCCAGAGGGACCTCCAGTCTCAGAGGTCCTCTTCTCAGGCTCTCAGCTGGAGGAGTCCAGTGAGCTGGCAGTTTTTGAGTTCTCTCAGCTTCTGTTCTCTCCCTGGAATCTTTAGTTTTTCCTTTGCTCTTTCCCCATGCTTTCTCTTGGCAGCTGATTCCTACCAAATAGGATTGTGTGACAAGGAAATCACTTTAAAAGACTGATATATATTAATTTAAGGTCGCCAAGGAATTCAGCTATGTAATTCCTAAATGAAAACTCAAGTCAGCAGTTAATCTTTTATGGAGTTTAATTACAATAGGAGGAAGAAAGGAATTAGAGATAGAGAGAGAGAAAAGGGAGAGAAGGGAATAGGGCTTAAATACCCCTTCTGTTTAGGCTGGGCCAAAAGGCCCAAGCCCTTAGATAGCTGGGGCAAAGAAAAGAGATCAGTCCCTATTACTCACGTGACCAAAATGGAGAAACAGTCTCAGAGGCCCCCACCTTCAGCTTCCTTCAGAGCAAGCTTCCCAGAGCACACACCAACCACACCGACCAACTTCTCCACCACCACCTCGAGTCTTCAGACTCCCCTGTCTTTAAGGAAACCATCCAAGTTGCCTCCCCTCAGTCCTCACATCTACCAATCACCTGTCCATCAATTTCCCTGTGCCAATGGAGGCTCTAGCTTAAACCCAGGACCGCCCAGAGGTCTCTGGCTTTTGCACATGTCTGTTGAAGGTCATATTTTCAAATAATTAAATCTTTGATCCTTTGCTACAGCCCTTACTCAATCCTGTTAGGACTGAATAGGATGGAGATTGATTCCAAGTATCTCCATTGTATCAATTCTAAAATCAATCATGACTCAAAGAAATTCCTGTTCTATGCTTAAGCATAGGTCAAAGTCCTTTCCATTGTTCAGCAAAAGGTTTCTGTCCTAAAGTAATCTTAAGAAGGTAGGAGAAGGAACCTCCCATGCCAATGGGGTTCACATTCCAATAGTCAAGACCCACTATCAATAGGAAATTTTTCAAGTATGAAATTTCCCAATGGTGAAATTTCCAACATTTATAAGTCTAAGAAATTTTGAGGTTTACAATTGAATATATATATATGTACATATATATATGTATATGTATTCATCACTTCTTAACCCTAGTAATTAGTCAATTTTATTTACTGAAGAACTGCTTAAAAGAATTTTTTTTTTACATTTTAATATGTGAATCATGGAACACTATAGTCTCTGAAAGGAAAGGAAAATGAGTATCAGTCACTCAGAGGAGAAAAAGAAAAAGTTGTCTGGTGGATGTGAGTAGACTGAAACATACTATAAACCAGGAATTTTGAAAAAGTAAAAGATATTATTTATTAAATCTATAAGTGAAAAATAAACCCATTCATATGGTAAGAGTGAGAGACAACTAATGGGCACATTAATCTGCTTCATTTGATATCTTTATAATGTTATGAGGAATTGATGAAAAAGCCCAGAATACTGGATGAATCCATTGCAACAAAATTATAAACAGATTTAAACAAAAGTAGCAAGGGATGGGCATACATGGATGTGTTATAGTCTGAGTCATTAGGGGGAATATCAATATCATTGAGTTCATAGATGCATAGAGTATAGAAAAGGACACATGATTTCATGTATGAGGGTTGTGTGTGTTTGTAGGGGTGCTATTTTTGTAAATAAATTAAATATTTAATCTGCATCTATTACCCAGGGCTAGAAGTGAAAAGCAATAGTGAATTTGGATAGTTAAGAAATGGCTCTTTCTATATTGACCAATGATTGAAATAGTTCAGGAATACCAAAAAAAGAGCTTTTTGAAAGATAATTAAGAAAACCTGGTACTTCATTTAGTGCTAAGAAAAGCTTTTACTGAAAAAGACATTATATGTATACAAAGTAATGTTAGCTCACATTTATATAGGATTCTAAAGCTTATCAAACATCTGTTTTGTAATCATCTTGCAACATGGGTAATTAAAAAAATTATTATCAGATGGTGGAATCAAAAAAGTGAAGAAAAGGCAGAGATCAACCTGAGCTCCCCCAAATTCCCTCCAAACAACTTTAAAATAAGTCTCAAAAGGAAATATGGAGTGATGGAATCTACTAAAGGATAGGGTGAAACAATTTTCCTGCCCAAGACAACTTAGGTCAGGATGAAAGGTCAGTGTGATGCACCAGCATGAGAATTGAGCACAGTCCAGCATAGGTAGCAAAACAGCAACCCAGCAGCAGTTCATAGGCCGTGGGAGCACCTAAATCAGTAGGAGAGACTTCTGGAGCTCTCAGTTTATAAACAGTAAGGGGGTGGACAACTGGTCAGAAGGAGATTATAGGGGATCCTTAATTGGCATTGGTTGTAGAACTCTGTTGCATTACCCATTTGTGGATCTCAGTTGAAGTCCTGGGTGGCAGTCCCAAAGAGAGGAAGAACTTGTGCACCAGAACTTGTATCCCCAAGGAAGTGGGGAACCTTATTACAGTTCCATGGAGGAAAAGAGTATTTATGGTAAATCAAAGGCCAGAAGATAGGCCAGGAGAATAGTAAACAAATCTCTCCTTACCCTGGGAGAAGTGAAAACTTAAAAAAGGTCTAGAACTAGCTCAGAAAAGAGCCACATAAAAAACCTGGAGTGTGGGAAAGTACCCCTCTACCCTAGGCACAGAGCCCAACTTAAACATAGTTAAAAGTCAAAAAATAGGCTAAGAAAATGAGAAACAAATAAAAAGGAATTTTTATTTATAAAAGAAAATTATCATGGCAACAGGGAAGATCAAAACATAAACTGAGAAAACAATAAAGTCAAAACAGCCAAAACCAAAACCTCAAAGAAAAATGTGAATTGGTCTCAGGTCCAAAAAGGATTCCTGGATGAGCACAAATTCATGGAAGAACACAAAAATGGATTTAAAAAACCAAATAAGATAGAGGAAAAATTGGGAAAAGAAATTATAGTGATACAGGAAAAATCATGAAAAGAAAGTCATCAGCTTGGTAAAGGACACACAAAAAATACCAAAGAAAATAACACCTTAAAAACAGACTAGTCAAAATTATAAAAGAGATACAACAATTCAATAAAGAAAACCCATTTAAAAAGCAGAATTAGTTCAATAAAAAAGATTTACAAAAATTCATTTAAGATTAATCTAAAAAGAAGAATTAGTCAAATGAGAAAAGAAGTACAAAAATTCACTAAAGAAGAAAATAATTTCTTAAAAATTAGAATTGGGCAAGTAGAAGTTAATGACTCCACGATACTGCAAGAATCCATAAAACAAAATCAAAAGAATAAAAATAGAAAAAATATTTGAAATGTCTCATTGGAAAAACAATTGATATGGAAAATAGGTTGAAGAATAATAATTTAAGAATTATTGAACTATCTGAAAGCCATGAACAATTTAAGAAGCTATCAAGGAAAACTACTCTGATATCTTATAACTTGAAGGTAAAATAGAAATGGAAAGAATCCACTTATCACCTCCTAAATAATATTTCAAAATGAAAATTCCAGGAGTATTACAGCCAAGTTCCAGATTTCCCTGGTCTAGAAGAAAATATCACAAAAACAAATCAAATAGTGTGGAACCACAATCAGGTTCACACAAATTTATCATCTTTTATATTAAAGTATCAGAGGGTTTGAGATATGATATTCCTAACAAAGGAGCTGGAATTACAACCAATACTACCCTACCCAGTAACACTGAGTATAATTCTTCAAGGCAAAAAAATGATATTCGATGAAAGAGAAGATTATAAGAATTTTTGATGAAAAGACCAGAGCCAAATACAAAATTTTACTTTCAAATACAACACTAAAAAGAGGCATAAAAAGGTAAATAGAAAAGAGAAATCACAAGGAATTTGATAAAGTTAAACTGTTTACATGAAAAAATTCTAAGAACTTTATTATTATTAGAGTAGTTAGAAGAAATATACCTAGACAGAGGGCACAAGTATGAGGTTACTATGATGCAATGATATATAAAAAAATAAAATTAAGGTGTGATAAAGAGAGCTGCACTGGGGGAAGGGAGGGATAGAACAGAATAAATTATCTCACATGAAAGAAGCACAAAACAGCTTATATAGTAGGGAAAAGATGGTGGGAGTGATGGGTAACACTTGAACCATATTCTCATTGGAATTGACTCAAAGAGCGAATAACATAAACACTCAGTTGAGTATTGAAATCTTTCTTCCCTTACAGGGAAGTAAGAAGGCTAGGGGATAAGAGAAAGGGATACTGAGACAAGGGAGAGCAGATTGGGGAAGGTGGTAGTCAGAAGAAAAATATTTTTGAGGAGGGACATGGTAAAAGAGAGAGAAGAAATAGGATAAAAATAGGATGGAGGATAATAAGTAGTAATGACTGTGGGAAAAAATTATAGTAAACTTCTCTGATAAAGTCATCATTTTTCAAATATATAGTAGAACTGAGTCAAATATATAAGAAGGAAGTCATTTTTGAATTGATAAATGGTCAAAGGATATGAACAGGTAGTTTTCAGCTGAAGTATTTATAGTAATCTGAAAAAAATGCTCTAAATCACTCTTGATTAGAAAAATGCAAATTAAAAAATAAACTTTTAGGTACCATCTCGCATCTACAGCCTGGGTTGTGTCATAAATGGAAAATGACAATTGTTGGAGGAGATTGGGAAAAGTTGAAACACTAATGACCTTTTGATGGAGTTATGAAGTGACCATTCTGGAGAGTGATGTGAAACTATGCCCAAAGGGCTATAAAATTGTACATACCTTTTGATTCAGTAATACCACACTAGATCTACATCCCAAGGGGATTAAAAAAAAGAAAAAGTTATTTACATAAATATGTATCACAGCTCTTTTATGGTGGCAAAGAATTAGAAATTGATGTGATACCCATCAATTGGGGAATGTCTAAGCAAGTTGTGGTATATGATTGTGATGGAATACAATTATGTTATAGGAATTGGCAAATAAAATGCTTTCAGAAAATCTGGAGGACTTCTGGGTAAACATGGTGGCAGTCTAGACTCAGGACTCTTCCTCTCTTCAGCACCTACCTCAAAATAGACTACCTCAAAAGGCCAAAAAACCTAATTTATATGAATGAAGGGACTCTACAGTAGGACACAGCATTGAAGGTATGTGGGATTTGGGCATTTTCACACTATAAGGGGGTGAAAAAGCTTCTACCAAAATGCGAGCTGATCTACCCTCTTCCACCCCACCTATAGATCCAGAGTCAGAACCAGTGCATGCTAGAATCAGTGAGTGAGTGAGGGGCACCTCTAGGTCCTTGGCAGCTGACTAAGACCACCAAAGACCTACCCCTGAGAGCAGCTAAACCTGAAACCCCAGCAGGCTGAAGAGCACAGAGTGTGGGCACACACAGACTGTGGGCACCTGCAGGGAGATAGCACAGAGAAGGGCAGCAAATAATAGAAGCTGCAGAGATTCAGAGGTGGCCTCAGGAAAATCGTTGTTCCTTAGCTCCATACACAGACAGCCTGCCCTCCTCACTTAGATTTCTGACTAGAAAGGGAAGGAAAAACCACCGTAGTGATGGCGAACAGAAGTCAGGAACAACTTCCCAACACTAAGAAAAACAAGAAGGGGATGACCCTGGATAATTTTTACGGAGGAAAAAATCCAGACTACAAAGGAAATAGTAGAGAAAATACAAATAAATGCACCAAAATCTTCCCCCCAAAATGGAAATTGGCCACAAGCTCTTGAAGAATTTAAATTGGAGCTTATCAAAAAGATGGAAGCCTTCTGGCAAGAAAAGTGGGGAAAAGTTCAAAGAGAAAATAACAGTTTAAAGGACAAGAACTCCCAATTAGAGAAACAGCTAGAAGCCACAAAAAGTAGGATAGACCCAATTGAAAAGGAAAACCAGTTTTTAAAGATCATAATTAAGCAATTGGAAGCCAATGATCTTGCAAAACAGCAAGAATTAATAAAGCAAAGTAAAAAAGACTGACAAAATAGAAGAAAATGTAAAATATCTCACTGACAAAATGACAGATCAGGAAAACTGATCACAAAGAGACAATTTGAGAATCATTGGTCTACCTGTAAACCAAGAAATAAACAGAAATCTTGACATCATACTACAAGAAATTATCCAGAAAATCTGGAAAAACATGAAATGAAGCAAGGAGAAATAAGCAGAACCGGTAGAGCATCATGCATAATAACAGTAATAGTTTATGATGATTAACTGTGAATGATTCAGCCATTTTCAGCAATACAATGATCCAAGACAATTCCAAAGAATTTATGATAAAAAATGTTTTTCACCTCTAGAGAAAGAACTCATAAAATACATATCAAAGCATATTTAATTTTTTAATTTATTTTTCTAAGTTCTATTTTTTTCTGTTTTTTTTGTACAACATGACTTATATGGAAATATGTTTTGCATAACTGCACATGTATAACCTATATCAAATCACCTGCCCTCTCTGGGAGGAATTGAGGGAGAATTTGGAACTCATGATTAAAAATAAATGAGTGATAAAAATTGATTTTTTATGTAATTGGGAGAAAATATTAAATTATAAAAAGAATTATCAGTCTAAAATTTCAGTGAGACCAAATTAGTAAAGTTAGTTAAATTAAGTTAATTAGTTAAAAATCAAGACTTAAAAATGTAAAGTAGGCTAAGCAAGGTCCTAGCCACTGCCAAGTGGTGAAACTAGAATGTGAACCCAGTTTCCTGAGTATCAAATTCAGTCCTTTTCCCATTATATCATGTGATACTGATTAAAGCTACAATTACCACAAATTAAAATAATTAATTTGGCTAATTACAATCCACTGTATTGATTTTAATTACTTTCCCCTGTACTTACTAGTTAATTTAATCAGAAAATTACCAAATATCACTTTTGTTTTCACAGAATACAATCAGTACTCTGAGATTTAAAATAAAGAGGAAAAATGCATTCTGAATCTCAAATGATTTACAGTGACATCATGATACTAGTGTAAACTTGGTAAGGTTAACAAGATCCCTCAAAGTGAAGACATTTGGCAAAGGATTATTTTCTCTCTCCAAATTTAAATTTATCTTTTTAATTTTGATTGACCTCACATAATTATTTTTCCTTAGTAAGGTTTCTATCATGTCCATTAGGACTGTTTAGGTGAACAAATGAATCAGGTTTCATTAGCTTCTAGACTCTAGGTATGATTGACTGGCTGGCATTTCAGCTGGGCTTCTTCTGAATGACTATCATTGCCAAATCACAGTATTGGGTTTTGCATTTCCTCCCCTCGTTTATTGTGCAGTAAAAAGATCTAAATTGTTTCTTCATGTTTATGAATTCCTAATGTGTCTCAGCATTCAGTACACTAAGCTGGAAAATGTCAAGTGCTATTTTAAACATTTCCTGACCTTTTGTAGCTGCATATTTGCACCTATTTCTTATTTGGAACTTATTCTGTTAGGGTCCCTTTGCACTTCTTGGTCCCTGAAAGTTTCACAGCAACAGCAACATCATCATTCCTAATAATAATATCCTGCCTCACTTACCACTGATGGTAACCAGAAACTTGTAATGGTTGTCAATATACTTTGAATAGATAGAAAAATTAGTTTTTAATGTGTTTTAAGAGGCAGAGTTATGGACGTAGTTTGGAAAGGATAAAGAATCAATGTATTTTATAGACTTATTTTTACAGGTTGGTTCTAATATGGTTCTATTTTCATCCCTTAGGAAGAAAGTTTATATTTTAATGTAATTAATATATTTATAGTAAATGGTCCAGATTGGTATGCTAAATTTTTAGGCTGGTATGGATAATATAATGACACTCTTTATCTATTTTACAGAAGATTGTTGCAATATACAGGACTCCCATGGGAACAAAATATACTTTAAGTAAATGGTTCACAATAAACAGATCCCAGGATACTCCAGGATTTTGAACTCTAGATAGAGAGACTAATGATGTGCTGACATGAGATTGCAGAATGGAAACTAAATGGAGAGGAAGGTGCATATAAATGATGATGGGTATAGGAAGAATTGAATAATTATTTTCTTTTTTAGAAATGTGGAGCTTTTCATCAAATGTTCCTTGATATCCATCTTAACATGGGCAGATGTTGAAGTGAAAATCATTTTTACTTTCAACAATTTTGCAAATGCCTTCCTTCCCTTGCTCCTTATTGAGTTTAATTTAAAAACACATAGAGAAATAGAGTCTGTATTTCATTTCACACCTGTATTTTGTTTTAGAGAATAGTTTTAGGTTTCTCTTCTAGCAAATCATTCACTACCTCTAGCCCCATTCACAAAAGTTTGAAAATTACTATTTCAAACTCCTTTTCCTTACTCAGTTTAGATTCTGGTGGAAGTAGTCATGAGCAGTTAGGTTGATTTATTCATTAGACCTTTCAGGATGCTAGAACAATCCAGTACCCAATGATTTGAAGGACTTAATGCATACCTAAGATCTTAACTTTGGTAAGAGGTTAATCATAGTAGTTTCTGATCACCTTGATGTGGTTATAGGAAGCTGAGTCACTTTGGGATTTTTATTACATTTATCTAAGAAGAGGGTGGTCAGGGTTACTGATCTTCATTAGAGAGCTGATAATATCTTCTGTAATCAAGTATTTATTTTTTGCCTATTCATATCTCATTGAGGACAAGGGATTGAGTCTCACCTACTGGTGAAATTAATACATTACATGGTTTAACAGTTTGTTAAACCAAAATTACCCTTCTATACATGTGATTGGCTCAGGCTATTATTGATCAGAGCCATCCCTTTGTCCCTAGGATGACATGAAAATGGAGCGGGCAGGGTGCCTCTGTAGCAATCTCAATTTTCTCCCTTTTCTTGGAGAACTCAACCATTTATGCTAGTACTACTAGATTGGAGACCTGTGTAGTAGGTAAAACTCACTGAAATGCTGACAAATTGCCTCTCTAGTAACTATATGTTTGTTTCCCTTTTGAAGAGAGTCTAATATAGGTTAGCATTATGAATTTATAGAACTGTAATGGCCCTTAGGTGGTACACTGCCTAGAGTGCTGGGTCTAGAGTCAAGAAGACTCATCTCCATGAGTTCAAGTCTGGTCTTAGCTATGTGACCCTTGGCAAGTCACTTAACCCTGTTTGCCTCAGTTTCCCCATTTGTAAAATGAACTAGAGAAGGAAAAGACAAACCACTCCAGTATCTGCCAAGAAATTTCAAACAGGGTTACAAAGAGTAGGTTATGACTAAACAACAACAATAGTGGTCCTTAGGGCAAAGGTGAGGGTGGAGTTTATTGCTTATAGACTAATGCTTATGGACTTTGCCTTTTCTCTGGGATAAAAAACTCTTCTATACAAATACTTTGTTGCTTTGAGTGCTTAGTTGTCCCTTTATTTATATCAACAGAGACTTAGAAGATATTTTTTGAGCTTCCCAGGGGAAATTTTGGATGGGGACAAAGCAAACCAAACACAGAATTTTTGGAGGAGCCCCCCTCCCCCCCCCCCGCATGACAGCTCTTGTCTGTTGAAGCTCGGAGCACCTCTAAGGGAACAAGTTGCAGGTATTATTAGTAAGAAGTTGATTATTAGTAAGAAGTTGACCCAAGAATCTCATTTAGATTCTTAGGATCAAACATACTCAAGAACAGTGATAATCAAGTTTTCTTACTGGGTTGACCAACCTGAGACAATACCACCAAGAAAAAGTGCATGCGCCTTTTAAGAAGGAAACTTCTAGTGCTAGAGGGAACTTGTGGTACTGAGTCCTTATAATGTTTCTCTTCTGAAATGTAATGTGGTATAGAGGAGATTAAAAACAGACAAGGAGCCAAGACACCTGGGCTGTGGTTCCTAGGTCTATCTCTAACAACATCTTTGGCCAAAATCGCAACCTCTTTAGGCTTCAGTTTTCTCATTAGTAAAATGAAAAAAGGAGGTTAAGTATGAGAAGATCTTGAAGCTAACTCCCAGCTCTAATGGTCTATGATGCTATTTCCTCTAAGACTATTTGGATAGCCAGCCTGATTTCCTTTAGCAAAAGAAATCTGCCCTTTTTATTATTCTTGTTGCTCCAAATCCTTGGTTCTTATCTAGGAGCATCGATTTTTAGCAGTGGAACCAAACTTAAAGGATATCTACTCTAGCTGCCTCATTATGTGTATGAGGAAAATGAGGTCTACCCTGTCCAACATTGTCCAACAGTGGTAGAAAGGAGATTTGAACCCTGAACCTCTGATACCACAGCCAACACTTGTTCTATTGTATATCTACCTTTCATTGTGCCTATGTCCCATCACTTATACATGGGAATTTCTTTTTGGGCTCCTCCAGGGAAGATATGAAAGCCTACATCTTTTATTCCTTTGCTGTTTAATACATTAGGTGTTTTGGTATGCAATTATTAAATACCTATAATGTGTGAGATGCTAGAATAGGTGATGAGGATAGAATGACAAAAGTAAGTAGTAGTGTTTGCCCTTAAAGAGCTTAGATTCTACTGCAAATATGATATTATATTTTAGTTGTTCTTTCCTTTTATTCTCAGAGACAGCCAGTGAACAACAGAGTGCTAAGCCTGGAGTTGGGAATCCCCAAGTTTAATGATGGCCTCAGCTACTTGCTGGCTGGGTGACCCTAGCACCATCTTCCTTAACTGTAAAGCGAGGATGCTAACAGCACCTACCTCCCAGGATGGTTGGGAGATCAAATGAGACCATCGCTATAAAATGCTTAGCACAGAGACTGACAAATAGGAAGTGCTCTATAAATGCTTTGCCCCTTTTTCTCATAAAAAAAAATCCTTTACCTTCTATCTTAGAATTAATACTATGGGTTCTAGGGCAGAATTGTGCTAAGCCAGGTAGCTTTCCCCATTTTTAAGATAGGACAGATCTTCTTTAACTAATTTTCTCTTGGGCTCATTAATTCAGAGAATCACTTTCCTAAGAAGTGTTCTCATTGTTTTAGAAAGTCACTCCCACAGATGCGGCAGCAAGTATCTGGTTGACAGGCACTGTGCTATGTTAGTTCATGATTGAATCCAAAGCCAAGCTGCTCAATAATGAGCCTCACAGTAAGCCCCTACTGCCAGGAGATGTTCAGAATTCTGGAAAGCAGCCACAGTATGGATCTTATCACTGGTAAAGTAAAGAAAATAAACAGAACTATCAAACAAGAGTGGAGAAACCAGAAACTCCTCCCAGGGAAGTCACACACACTCTCTCTGAGCAATTTTCATTCTGGCTTTTAGCATCAGATATCTATTCATGAATTAACTTTTCATATATGAGCTCCTAGGTTCCTGGTTATTCTAATATGATCTTGCATTTAGATACAATAATAATAATGAGCGTTTACATAACTCTATGGGTTGCAAAGCACTTTCTGTATGTTAACACATTTCATCCTCACAATCCTATGAAGTAGGTGTTCTTATTATCCCCATTTTACAGATAAGGAAACTTAGACTGATATTTGCCCAGTGTCATATAATTGGGAAGTGCCTTGAGCACAATTTGAAATTTAGACTCCCAGCCCAAAACTGTCCCCTGTGGCACCTGTTTGCTTTGGTTCAAAGGAAAAAGGCATGTAATGTAGAATCTGGGTTCAATAATTGGGGCTGAAATATGGAACCATAAAATGGGGTTGGGAGGATTGGGGTAGGAAAGTTCAACTGAGTAGGGAGGATGGAGGACACAAGTAGATCCAGAAAAGATAGTTCAACTCCAGGTACAGTCGTATTGGGAGAGGGGTGGCCAATTCCTTCCTCAATAGTCATTGGCTTCCATCTATCTGTGACCTTGCTCCATCACTCACTTCTGGGATCTGTCTTTCCCCATCACCTATTTGGGCATGAGATTGTGGATTATTGTAAGGGATGACAATATCCTGGAATTTAGTGTCCTTTACTGTTAATGCCTGGAGCAAAGCCCTGGTTGTCCCAACCAGAATTATGGCTGTGACAAGAACATAAAAATATCTCTAAAAATCACTTTCAGCCCTAGAAGTCTGATAAGAGGCTTAATTTTTCCATTCCTATACAGACTTCTATTCAGGTCATAGAAATGATCTTCATCTGCCCTTTGGTGAGAAGGATGGAAGTCAAGCAATCAGTCTCTCTTTCAGGAGTTCCATAGCTCATGTAGGCTCTAAAGATGTGGTTAGGGAATGAGGGGAAAGGAATAGCTGTGAAGCCCTGATAGGCATATGGCAAGTAGGACAGGACATCAGGCAAACCAATTAATTCCCAAGACTTCATAGTGGGCAAACATATGCCTGTCTTTATATATGTCCACAGAGAGCTCTCTAAAATAATTGATGTAGAAAGATAATGGCTTCAAGAAGTTTTAATTTCCCTGCAGGCTACTAAATACCTCCAGTAAACATAATGCACCATGTCTCACTAGTTACATTTTTCAGAAAACATTTGTGAAACTATGACTTGTATGTGAATAGAGCCATGCCTCAGCAGCCTTTTTTGTCATCTATATTTAAAGTATGTCTTATAATTTAAAGTTTCCTGAAAGAATGTTCTTAAAGAATAAATGATTATCCACCATTGATGAACTACAAATTCTCTGAGAATAGGGACTGGTAACTTTTTGCCTTTGTACTTCCATTGCCCAGCATTCATAGTAGGTGTTAGCTGAACTGAATTGTTCTTAGAATTATATCCATGCATAAATAATATAGATATATGTTCTAATCTTAGAATTTTATGTTCTTAGAATTATATTTACTCTCAAATTTGCAAGGGTGTGGGAAAAAAAACTTGAATAATTATTTTTCTTTGTTTCTTCATTGGATAACATAAGGGAGAACTTGGACAACATTCACCCAAAATACAGAGGCATGGATGGATTGCCATCTATATCACTGGAGGTGTCCAAGTTGATGAGATCACAGATCTCTTTGAATGTTTGAGCGAATTATTTATCAGGTTGGTCTATGAAGAAATCTGCCATCTCCCTCCTTGCTGGTGGAAAAACAGTAGCATTTCATTGTCAGTTGTGGTTGTGAGAAATTTGACCTAGTGCCCTTAATTGAATTCAATCATTTTTTCCCCAGAACTGCTGCAAGTAAGGTACTGTGCTAGGTAGTGGGGATGCAGAAACATTAACGGTTCTGAGCATATGACTGGCCTGATTTCAGGAAATCATCCAGCCTACAATTAAAATCCATCTATAAGCAAAAATGAAGGATCATTTTGAATGATTACAGTTTCTTTTCCCTCCTCTGAGACATCAGTCATTGATAAAAGTTAGAGAGGAATAAGCAGAAGACTCTCTTAATGCTTTTATCTAGGAGAAATGGTTTTAAATATTGTATCAAATATGGTGAAGTAAGTCTAACAACACTGAATTTTTAGCTACTCTACTCTTACTGTTTGTTGCTTTGACAGCTACTGTTTTTAGGTGTCAACTTGTTGCTTTGGATCATAAACCCCTTGAGAAGAGACATTATATTATGTAGGTGTTTTGGCTTCCAAAGTAATGGAGAAAGCACTTTTTATCTTACATAGTTGATGACAAAAAAATCTGCAAATCTTTTGGGGGGTGATTAGTGCTTCACTTTCTACATAGATGGAGTCCCTCTTGGTGCTAGGAAGCATTAAGCAGCAAGAAAAATATCATTTATTTTTTGAAAATGTTTTGATAAGCTAAACATAATATTTTTATTTGTAGTGTGTTATGTGTCCAACTTGCTGGTGTCTATAAACACAAAATGACATATATTTAGCTGTTTTATATTCAGTTGTACCAAATTTCAGAGAAATCATTTCTCATTAAGTTACAAACTACACACTTGTGGAGCTCAAGTAAACAGAGCAATTTGAAAGAGACACTGTTGAATCATGAGACAACCATGCAAAGAGTTTTACTTAGATCCTAAAATAATTAATAGATAGTTCTGAAGTCTGCCTCAGGAGGAAGAATGATGCTACAAATAAGATACAAATTAAGAAAAAGATTTAGAAAAAGCTTTTGAGCTTAAATTTTATGCTTATTAAAAAGATTTGAAAAGAAATTTATTGTGTTCATAACCCCAAATAAGTGGTAGAAATGGTAGTCAACTAATTATCTGTTCTTTATAGGTAAACAAGGAGATAGACTTGGATAAGGAGGTAAAACAAATCTATATTCTATAGCTAGTCAGCTGCAGACCATCTCACAAGGTAGAGATGAGATATTTAATGTGGGAATATCTTATATGATGCAAACTCAAAGTGTTATTATTATACTTATATTTTTAGATATGCCCCACAAAATACTGTTTTAAAAATAATATTCTTTTCATTTTGTGTGTCTTTTCTATAAAGATGAAAATATTTTATAAGAATATTCATGGTAGAACTTGGATTCTAGCCAAAGCTGAGGTATGGTCACCCAGGGCCCTGCTCCCAGAAAAGATAGGATAAAGGATACTGATAGTACTTATATTTTAGTATTTAGAGACAACTTAGTTTAGCAGTTATTTAGCAAAAATAACTAAAGTAGGAAGTAAACACATATATCCTTTTCCTCTGAATGAGCTCCTCCGTGGAACTTTACCATATATCTTTCTTCCTCCCTCCCTTCCTTCCTTCCTTCCTTCCTTCCTTCCTTCCTTCCTTCCTTCCTTCCTTCCTTCCTTCCAATGGTTTCATCATGTCTTGAGTCTATGACTATGGGGAGCTAGTCACTGTGTTAAGTGCTTGGGATAGAAAGGCAAATTGAAAAAAGAGGATCCTAAGCTTTATATATCCCACTAAGCCTTTGCAAATGTTAGCCATTCTTAGGATGAAATCTATTTAAATTTCTCTCTGTTATTTCAAGGTCCTATTTGGATATCATCTCCTCCATGAAAAGTTTTCTGATTCCCTTTATGTACATATCATATCTCCCTTTTGGAATCTATTGGGCTATTCTCTCCTAAACACCTATTACATTATATTATTACATTATTACATATTATTTACATATGTATGTACATACATACATACATATTACATAATGTAATAACATTACATTATTATAATAAATGTTTGTTGATTTGAACCCCCCAAGAGATAGTCCACCAACTTAGTGACTCCTTCTAAGAAAGAATCATGTATGAATATCAGGTCTTTGGCCTGGAGCCTTAGACCACAGTGATCATGAGTACTTAGCCCTTCCTAAGATAATGGTACCAAAATGGATGTTACTAGCATTGCCATTTGCACAGCAGAGATGGTTTGAGGATAGTATCTCTTGGAGTTAGATTGGTACCTTCCCCCTTTTTGCCCTACATCTCCAACTGGCATAGACATACAGAATTTGGAACTTTGAAATGACTTCAACTCTGAGTGTCACTACATTATTGAAACTAGAATATCATTTCTATTGTCTCTTGTATAAAAAGGCCTTCCGGGGCCAGGGATAAGGAAACTCTGAGAGAATGAGTTCTATATCTGGGGTGAAAGTCAGATCTGAGTTGAGAATAGAAAAAAATATCAACCAAAAAGTCAAATTAAGTTGGTGAAATGAAGTCTACAGAGCCCTGAGCTACTAGGGCTAAGACAAAAAAGATGACCAGTTGCCACACAGAAGTTTAGGGTAAGGGATGTGTCTCTAAGATTTTTTTAAACTATGGGGATATATTTCTAGTTCAGTCAATACCATCATTTCCCTGGATGGACCCCAGAAGACATTCTTTTGATTCAGTCACTTCATCTGCTGTGGGTATGTACTTTTTATTATTACTTTTACTCAGGTCACCATCCTGTCCCAGTTCGTTTATGGATGGATAGAAGATTTGATCCATATTAAATGGGAAGACATAACCCAATCCCCTTCAGAACAATTATCCTACAACTGTACTGAAAGAAGAAAATCCCAAATTAAATCTGACAATTTGATGAAAGGATTAAAACAAAAGGTTCTGGCAATGTTGATTTCAGTCCAATTTATTTCAGTTTTATAAGCACCTATTTCTCTCTAGGTTTTAGTCACAATGGAGATGATTCATGTGAGGTCAATTCTATTACTTCAAAAACATAACACTGGAGGAGGTGTTACTTGGCTTCCCCTCAGGGATTCTGAGATGGGATCTGATGCACTGCCACTGATTAGCGATGTGAGGAGATGTAATTATTTAACTTCTCTGTGCTTGTTCTTGCATCTGACACAAAGCAAAGATGATGAATCATTGACTTATTCCATAAGAAGGAGGTGTGGATTAGCAAATTACTGTAGAACATTTTGAGAAGTCGAAGCTGAATTATAAGAATACCTATTTCTCTGATGTTAATTTGATATTTTCCAACTGAAAAAGTTATGGAAACAGTACAGGCTTAGTGGAATGACCAGCATCCACAGTATGTACGTGGAAAAGATGCCAAAAACTATTAATGGTTTCCACTATCTTCTAAACAAGGTTGTCACTTCTTAAAGTAAACAGGCAGGTAGCATGATCTAGGATTGTCATGATTTATAATTATTTCGCTCTTGAAGGCAAACTACCTTTCTTTCAGATGGTGGAGACCAGTGACAACATGAAATATCACTTAGTTTAGTTTTTAATTCATAACTACTTCCAGCAAAAAGAGAAAAAGGTTCTTGGGGACCAAAGTCCATTGTATTTGCTTTGGTCACCTCAAGACAAAATAAACAATGTGATCAGTCCAACTCTCTTATCTTTTTAATGGACTTGCACTTTTAGGCAGAGCTACATCCTGGCTAGCCTGGACTAAGGTGATTTTTTATGGTGTCGTCAGAGCCCCATGCATTATGCATGGCTGGAAAATGTCAACTTCTCTTACTATCCAGAAGGCAATTTCATGTTCAGACACTAATTCAAAATAAAAGAATGCCTCTGAAAACTGTTCCCAGTGAGGTTTCTTATACAAAATGAAGAATACTGAAAACAAGAATAAAGAAGATGCAAAAAGAGTATGCAAAGTTGATTCAATTTAGATTGTCACTCAGTGTCAACCTTCACATTCATTTTAATATGACCTTTACTTATTGAATTGATAAGCTCATTAAACATGTGCTGGCTTGCCTCCACAGAAATTGCATTTCACAGGATTCAGATGAGACTTTTTTTTTCCTAGGTAGAGCTTTCTTTGGTACACCCTTTCTATGGGGAATTTCCATGTTGACAAAAGAGTTGATTTATACAGCTTTCTAATGACGTACCTGCCACTGGAGATACCAAGAAATAGAATAAATTGTCCAAACTCATTACAAGACAGTAGCAGAACATAGAATAATAGGCATAGAGCTGCTAGTGATCATAGGGGCTTAAAAAATTGAGTGTCTAATCCATATCACATGGGTAATTTATATAGACAAATAAAATTGCAGGATGTATGCACCAGGACTATATAACAAGATAATATTATAAGAGGTAAGGTCAGAATTTGAACCCAGGTCCTCTGAATCCTGACATAATATTCTTTCTATTTTACCATATTGCCTTATTTTAGGTTTTTCTGGGTTCAGGCTACCACAAAAAAAAATTCTAATTTGGTCACATAGTGAAGATCTTGCTAGACTTGAAGTCATGAAGAATGGAATTCAAATCCTATCTTAAACACTTACTAAGTATGGAATCCTGAGCAAGTCATTTAACTTTTGTCTCTTCCATTTCCTCATCTATACAATAGGGATAATAATAGTACCTACTCATACTTCTCAGAGTTGTTATAAGGATCAAATGAGATACTCAAAAAGCCCTCTGCAAACCTCACCCCCCAATTAGTTCAGAAAACATTAACCTAACTTGGGATACTTCTATTTCTAGTTGCTTGGGTGAACAGGATAGAATGTCAGCACCAGGTCTCTGGATGAGAAGATATTAAGCAGAGATAACCATTGTAGTCCTAGCTATTATTGTTGTTGTTTTATATATATAAAGATATATGTAATATTGTTATTACTCAGTTTTGTTCTGAAAAGGGCCCCATTTACATCTGTCTGTATTCCATAAATTCTTTTTTAATCTTCCCAACCCTGTTTTCTCCTACAAAGTATAACCAGTGGCTGGTTATATCTGAATTTTCCTGATGGCACAGAGCAGGGAGCTCTGCAAATGCCTTTGGAGAACCCATCGGTCCAATTCAATCAGCCTTGGATTACTACATGGAGTTAAAAAAAAATAGCCCTAGAATTACAGAATTGCTTCAATGACTGCCTTTCCCTTTTCTCCTCCTCAATCTAACTCATCCCTCCCTAGGTAATCCACAAATAGTGAAACTGATGAAATTCATGCATTTTCTTAATGTTTATCATGGCAGGCCTTAGGTCAAGGAAAGAATCTGATTCTTATCATTCTGTTTTTCATCTTAATTTTGAATCCTTCTAAGCTAACTGCTTCTTCTTAAAAACTTCCCTTAAAGATACTTGAGATGCTTATTATCTTCTCAGGTAATCAAATATCTTTATCACTTTCTCACATCAAAAAGGAATCTGAAAGACCAAAGAATGAGACATTCAACCAATCCCTCCTCATTTATCTAACAAACTCCAAGGTGATGTTTAGAGGATGGTCATGACCATTCCAGGCTTATATCACTCTTTCATTGTTAAAGAATCACGGAAAGTAAGAATTGAGAGGATCCTTGATCATTCAGCCAAATCTGTCATTTCACTGTTGATGAAAAGGGATGCCCAGATAAGGGACTAAACAAAAGCTTGACTGCTAGACCAATGCTCATTCTACTTAGATCATAATAACTTTTCCAGTTTTCTGGGGGTGGGGGGTGGGGGTGAGTATAGAGGGCTAGGTGGAAGAAACAAGGGAAAGATGCAAGAGTAAGCTGGAGCCAAATCATAGTATGAGAGTGGTGGTTAAATTTTCAGTGTGAGCATATATACCTTGGAACCCAGCAAACACTACACATGAGGGATCAATTATTGTTTTGTTGAGATTCTAGATTTAAGAAAGTGATGGAGAAACTTTTAATAATTCTGATTAAAATTATGAACTTTTATTTCTGTACAGTTGTTTGTTAAACATTTGCCATTATGCTCATGGAAAGATGCTAGAATATTACTAGGAAAATTACTTCTCATTTTATAATTTAATTGTTTAAAAGCCTGCATTCTTATACAGGGTATCCCAAAGTATCTCGGTACAATTTTAAACTTTAGTAACTTAATACATCAAGAATATCCTGTATAATCTTTAACCCAAACCTCCTTTGGTATTGCTTGAATACATCACTCCATTTTGATCCCCATGAATAATAAAGTTGAAATCTTTAAAATTTCAGTGGAGTTGAAATCTTTATATCATTGTTAAAATTTAAAGGACAGGCAGATTTTAAGAGGTCATGGAATTGATCCTCCTGTCCCCAAGAAGATATAAGCCAGACAATAGATGAAAAGATGCTCTGTTTTGTAAGAGTTTTAGTCAAAGTTCCCATGCCACCTAGAAATTCTAAGATAGAAGGAGAAAACTGCTAACAGATACCATGACATAGTATCAAAATAAATCTAGTATATTCTTTAACTATAGGATTGCTCCCTCCCAGCCTTCTATTTCATATTCTAAATGAATATCCCTTTAAGAAGGTACTGCAAAGTATATGAAGGGTTTTTACACATGGAGCAGAGCACTGCAGCCTCCTTGATAGGACACTGAGCAGCTGGCAGGGCTTCATTTGTCCATTTTTCCTCCAGAGTCTCAAAGATCCTGGAGGGCTGGCAGATGGAGGGTGGCCACCTTAGAATGCACAAATTGTGAAGGTGAAAGGACAGGATCAAGGTAGAGTTAATGGTGCCTGAGATGGCACCTGGTCCCACATCACTTTAGAAACTAGATTTAAAGTCATCTTTCAAATGAGTATAGTTATTGAACCACTTTTTTTTTCTGGACTCTATTTTAGTGTTGGCAGTTCACGGACACAGAGAAGCCCAGCAAAGTTTTAGACTGTGAGAGATGCCAAAAGCCTAGAAGCTAGCATTCTGCCTACCACATTTGCTTACATTGCCAAAAAAAAAATAAAGGAGAGATACCTTAAGTTTCTTTAATGGTTTCTCTTCTAGTTAGGAGACACTTAAATGTAGCTCATTAGAATTCAGTTACTAAGAGCCAGGACAAATATGGCATACTAATTCTTTGCCATTCTATGATAGCCTCTGAAGAGGAATCAGACTAGGTTTAGGAGCTGGGAGGTAGAACATGGATGTCTAAAAAAATAGTTTTCTGTTTAGGGGTTCAGAATTTGGGGCGAATGCTAATCCAGTTTGTGATTCATATAGCTGTTCTTTTGGTATTAGCATTTTATAGGTTATCACTTTAATTCAATGCTTTTATAAAGTAAGGAATTTTATAAAGGTAATTCCACGAGGTTCAGCTTAATAGGATGAAAGGTAGGTTCAAAAGAGCCCAGTCATTTGTTTGGTATATATACACATTCACACACTCAGTGCACCCCTAAATGAACACACAACTGGACACTATCTATTCACTGGCAGAACTAAGGGGAGCTTGTCTTTTTAGTGGACAGGGGACTCCAGAAGGAAGAAAAAGTCCTCTGCATCTCTATAGATATCTGATTCCTTCCTGGGGCTGTGGCAAAGGTTCTTGGAATTAGATACTTCCCCTAGGCCCTAATGCACTATATTAGATTATAAAGTACTTGAAGACAAAGGATACACTGATATCCTCTTTTGGCACTCAGCAAGTGCACTATACACAATAGACAGTAAATAAATGTTTACTTAATGAATTGGGGATAAACAGAGCCAAGCCACATCCTTAGAACCAGTCCAAGGAAAGAAGAGAAACAGATTTTTACTGCATAATTTCTAATGAAAACCACATAAACTTGAAAATATTTGAGAAAGCATCTGGTCATTTTTAGAAAATGTTCAGAAAGTAAAACTATCTATGCTTCAGCTGGAGACACAATTTCATCTTTGAAAAAAGGCTAGTCAGGAATGATACCCACTCTCCAGCTGGGATGTTCTGAGCCATCTAACCTTCCACACCTATGGCATCTGCAATGCTTCTAATTTCATTGGTGACAACAACATTCCTGCAAATCACTACCATAGTACCTCAATGACAAATGTTAAATTTCAGACTGACTTATTTTATAAGAGTCATTTGAAGTAAAATCTAACAGGCACTGAAGAACTAAGCAATTGGATTGGTTGTTGGGTTCCTCTTCTTTTTTAAGTGTAAGTTAGTATTGATTCAGTAACCATTTGGCCAGATGGCTATACCTGACATTTTAGAGAAGTGGAGCAATTGGTTTTCTGCTTCTACTTTTAGCTTCTCCATGCTTTATTTATGGGAAAAATCTGCAGTGAATTTTTTTGTAATAATCTCCTGACCTGAATAAGCCTTTGAGAATAATCCTAAGATCCCAGGGATATTCTAAAACCAGCTAAAACAGTCAGTCTGCCAGTCAATGAGCATTTAGTCCTTAATATGTGCTGCACTCAATCTATACTGGACTAAGCTATGGAGATACAATGAAAGGGCAAAAATAAAAAAAATAGGCCAGGCTGTCATTTCATAATCCAATGGAGGAAACCACATATGAACAACTATAAATGAACAAGAAATATACAGAATAAATTTGAGATAATCAAGAGAGAGAAGATATTAGCCTGCAGTCAGCTAAATCTAATAAGAATCTAATAAGGTGAAATTCAGTGGGAATAAATATGAAATATCACACTTGTGTTCCAAAAAAAATCAAATCTGCACCATAAGTAAAAGTACACATTTGGATAGCTATTGAATTATCTATTGTTCTTTAAGTTTACTGCAAGTTCATTATGAGTCAAAGTATGATATGCAGCCATGAAAGCTAATGTGATCTTAAGAAGGCATAGGTTACAAGGAAAATGAGTCATAATTCTGCTGTACTTTGAACTGGCTGGATTCCATCTGTAGCACTGAATTAAATTATGGGTGTCACGAGTTAATAAAGCAAAGATTAGCTAGAAAGCATCTGGAGGAAGGCAAGTGTGATGGCGGAGAGCCTTGCATCCATGGCATGCAATTATTCATCCTTCCTTCTGAAGGGAATTAGTGACATCGTGGGGTGATATCTTGACTTGAGCATGAATTAGATTTAAATGAGGCAGAGTTGCACAAAGTCATCAGCCTCACTCTGCCTTCCAGAGTCACCAAAGTCCAGTGGCAAGACAAAAGTCAAGAGAATGGCAATGGCCTGGGATGCAATGGATCACCTTGATGTCTTCCATGTTTGAAGAAGCTCTAAGCATACGGCTGTACCTGTTTCATCTCCCTTCATGGCCATTGTAACAAATTGTTCTCATCTGCCCATTCCTCATGGAGTTATGTGCTTTATGTGCTTGGAGGAGACATCCTACTAATTCACCAATAGGTTTTAGCCTATCTGCCTAGAGGGTTTTACCAAGGTATGACTGCTACATGTGCTACAGCTTGTTGGAGCTACTTGGATGAGAGACTTAGATGACAAGAAGACCTTAAAGATGGAGGATCAGCTTTGAAAAGGCTTTGGCAAGCCCTAATATCAGAGGTCCTAGTCCTCCCTGAACACTCTATATACCTCCTGTGCCATATAAACATCAGTTGAAAGAACTAAGGATGTTAACCTTAAAGAACAGAAGACAGGAGAAATAGAAAAAACTATTCAAGTGGCTCTGAAAGAAGGAAGAGGCTTTTCTTTGGCCCCAGAGAATACAACTAATGGAAATGGATGAGAATCACAAAGTATAAAATTTAGGTTTGACATAAAGAAAGACTGGAGTAATTAGAGCCATAAGAGGGTAATGAATGGGCTGCCTAAAAGGATAATGAGTTCCCCCTCACTAGAGGTCTTCCAAAAGAAGTTGGATGACTAATTGTTCCTGCATTCCTTTTCTAGGTATAGGTTGGATTAGGTAAGCATAGGGATGCCTTTCAACTCAAAACATCCTTGGCTCTGTAGTTCTTGAGAGAAGTAATATATTAAACCCCATTAACCTTGTTAATCCTTAGAGCTTTCTGACTGACAAACTTCTTAGTTACTGCTCTAAAATCAAGTAGGATAGGCTAAAGATAGATTGTAAATATATTGTTTTGACAACAAAAAGAGGAATAGAAATGATAATCTGGGAGTTCCAGAAAATAAACTTCACTCATACTTCACAATTCATTCTGCCCAAGGTCAGCCCCAATAGCATTCCATCTTCAGAAGCACCAGCCTTGGGGCTATTTCCTCAGAAAACTTTAGCCAGTTACTTGACACTGTAGTCATTTACCTGAACTGCTTAACAGAAATCTGGTCTAACTGGAAACTGAAGTTCTTCATAGCATATTTTCCAATTTCCGGTAATAAAATTTAACATTCATTTCTAAAATTTTGAGTTTCAAATTCTCTCCCTCCTCCCTCACTGATATGGTAAACAACTCGATCTAGGTTATATATGTATAATCATGCAAAACACATTTCCATATTGCATGTTGTAGAAGAAGATTAATATAAAACAATAGCAATAAACCATGAAGAAAATAAAGTGAAAAATATTTTGCTTCAATCTGCATTCAGTCACCATCAATTCTTTCTTTGGAAATGGAGAGCATTTTTTGTCAGGAGTCTTTTGAATTGTCTTGGATCATTCCATTGATGAGATTTGGGCCATTCATAGCTAATCATCATATAATATTGCTGTTACTGTATACAGTGTTCTCCTGGTTTTGCTCACTTCACTTTATATCAGTTCCTACGGGTCTTTTCGTCAAACCTGAAATTCTTAACATCTTTTTTTCTCCTTTTTGCATTATCCTGCCATCTTTGCTGTGGAAATTTTAGGAAGCCTATGCTTCTAGGTCACTTTATATTTTCAAATGTTGTATGGGTCATCATGGCTAAAATAGTCATATACTAGGGCAATCTACTGATTGTGAACATAATGACTCCTCAATAGTTAGCCAAGTTGGTCATCAGGCAGCTACTAACAGTCTTTTTTTCATGATCCTGCTTAAAATATTTATAGCTTAGTTGAACCTTTAAGAGTTTGAACCCTTTAGCCCAGGTTTTAAGAAACTATGGCCATCTCCATAAAATAATAAAGATTCAGAGTAGGACTTAGGGTAGTTTCTTGTTAAGATGCATAAAAAAATCCTACTCAATAGAGGAGGGGTGAATGTCAGATAACAAAGCCTCTTTTTAAGCAATGTCATCTTTAATTTGCTTTTTCACTACTACTTGTCCATGGAAGTTTTGACTCATAAATCAAATAATAATTGACATGTCTTTTTGGTTAGTTATATTTAGGAAGGCCCTCAGGAGAATATAAAGCTGTATTTATCCTTCCTATTTATACAATATATTTATTTTAAGACTTTGAAATAATGACCATTTTTGGATAGAAGATGGAAGCGCTAGAGAAAAAACAAATCTATTACTAATGATATCTGTCCATTTCAAGCACACATTAGATTGATTTTCTTTCTTTCTTCTTTTTTAGGCTCTTAAATCCATCTGAGAATCAATATTGTGTATTAGCTCCAAGGCAGAAGAGTTATGAGGATTAAGTGACTTACTCAAAGTCACACAGCTAGGAAGCGTCTGAGGTCAAATTTGAACCCAGTACCTCCTTGTCTCCAGGCCTAGCTCTCAGTCCACTGAGCCACCTAGCTGCCTCCAGATTCATTTCCTAACCATCATTTTTTTGATTCCAGAAACATATGACAGTTGAGGCGATTTCTCATTCACTATCACAACTGTTGCATTTTTCACCCAAAGTTTTGAACCAAATTCCCTTCATGACTTGATTTAATATTTCTCTTCTAGAGAAATAAGAGAGCTTGGCATCTAGTTGGCAAAAATTATTAGTAAATTAGGATAGATCTACCACTGCCAGTGTTGACCTACTTGACTATCCATGGGGTCTAGTTTCTCAGCATCTCTCACTCCAGTGTGATGGAGTCCTAGTATCTTCTTCAACTCTGTTCAGTGGGGAGAAAATATTTTGTGCCACCTTCCAGTTCTATGTCATTTTAACGTCTTTTATGCAGTCTATTCCAGTCCAACTGGTCTGCTCAACTCATCCATTTACTAGCGTGAAATTCCATCTCTATCTGTGTCTTCACATAGGTGGTCCCCAATATGTAGAATACTGTTCATTCCTTCCTCACCTCTGCCTCCTAGAATTCTTGGTGGTTTTTTAGTGGAGCTAACCTCCTACAGGAGGACCTGATCTCCTCAGTTAGCATACTTGCCCTCTAGAAATTTATTTATATAACTTTGTTTACACTTTGTTTTTATCTATCTTCATACATATTTATCTTTTCCTCCCTTGCCTATGTAGCAGTCCACCCCTAGCTATGGACAAGGGAAACAGTTAGTATGTACAGATTGTCTTAGAAGAGTCTTGAGCATGCTCACTCTTGCACTTGGCTAGGAAAGACTCTGACCCTTGACCCCAGCTTCCCCCAGGTTAGGCGGGAAAACAGGTTTCTTTGTGCTCACCTGGCTAAGAGAAACCACACCTATACATTGTCATTAACCAATGATAATCATCCCTATGTATTGTGTATATTTGCATATCAAAGAATTAAATACAGCCACGGCAATCTCCGCCTTCTCTCTTCTCTCTCTTCCTCTTGGATCTCAGCTCCCACTGATGTCTGTCCTTGCTGGAGCTTGGCCTCTGGCCAAGCTCCATCTTTAATTCCATTCCTTCTCTATCTCTCTCACCTGGGACCTGGCCTTCGGCCAGGCACTTTCTTTTCTCTATCATCTCTCCGACCTGTGTGGTATTAAGTTTGGATCTGTGGATGGGTACAAGCCTTCTGAGTAGTCCACTGATCGGAGTTTTGCTGTGGCTCATTGATAATTAATAAGGCCTGAATTTCTGACTCATTCCTGCCACCTCATATCTCTAATTTGACTCCACCACCCCCCTCGCAGTATCCAAAACTTCTATCCTTCCTCTATCTTCCTACCTTAAAGCTTCTCCCACCTTGGGAAGCTTTAGCCTAGAGCAATGTAAAGTTCTTGACAGCAGGAGATGTTTTATTTATGTCTTTTTAGCCCCAGCATTTGGCACTGTCCCTTACAAGTAGGCACTTAATGATTTTTCAAAATTTAATTAAATGACTGCTATAATAAGAATGTAATAGGTGAGGTAAAGGCACTAAGAAATAAGAAATTGTGCAGAACACTTCATGCCAATATTCCCTCCTAA
Source organism: Monodelphis domestica (assembly GCF_027887165.1). Taxonomy (NCBI): domain Eukaryota; kingdom Metazoa; phylum Chordata; class Mammalia; order Didelphimorphia; family Didelphidae; genus Monodelphis; species Monodelphis domestica. The sequence goes on from NC_077232.1 coordinate 191,223,900, forward strand.
AGAAGTCTTTACTATTTAATTGGAAGACTGCTAGAAAATATGTGCTCCATGGAGGTCAGACCAAAGGTTACAATAAATGTCCAAACTCAGATTTTCCCATTTTGTCTCCTTGCTTCCTGGCATGTATCAGAGGCAGAACTTGAACCCAGATTTTCTGTCTCTGAAACCAGCTCTTTCTCTACCCTACTACATAAAATAAATAAATGCCATCATTTTTCCTACAGAGCAGCCCCCAAGGCTTAAAGGTTTCCTTTCATTCTGCTCTCCATCTGGGATTGTAAATGGAGAAGAGACTAGAAAACAGAGAACCAATTCACTTAATGATAAAAAAAAAAACTTGCTAGATCTCAAAAAGCAAATTTGATCCTCATCCTTCCCTCCTCTTATCAGAATAAAGAAACCAACTGCTTTATCATTGTTTCACATTTTCTCCTAGTCCATTGCTATGAGAAAAATCAAGAATTTTAAGGAGAGGCAAACTGTACCAAAGTCAGCTCAACCAAGCTCCCTGGATCTTGGCTTTTGATACCATAATGACTTCCACACAATATTTTCCCATGTCTCTCTGACCTGGCCTAGCCTTTGGTTTGCATTCTCTTGGTTTCTATTTGAACTTAGCTTCTCTTTCTTCAAGAAGAAATTATTCTAGTCTTGATCATAGGCTTCATTTCTGTCCTCTGTCAATAGCCAAGTTCAGATCTACATCTAAATTTTGAAATAGACATTTTAACAAAAATCTGATTCAATTAAAAATATCAATTTCATGCTAATAAAATAGTCATTAGAAAGGAGAAAGGAAAGGAAAAATAGTTAGTTTTTAAAAATATGACTGAAATGTCCATTGTCATTTTTCTTAGAAATCAGGGAATCCCATAAGTACCAATACTCAACACTTTGTGTAATAGCAGTGACCTAGAAACAAAGTGAATGCCCATAAACTGGAGAATGGTTAAACAAATAGTGATTCATTAATGGAATGGAAAATAACTATGTTATTAAGAAGAATAAAAATGAAGAATTAAGAGAAGCATAGGAAGATATAAACTGATATTAGAAGACAAAAAGAAATAATATGTATAATTACTACTAAATGTTAACAGAAATTAAAAATGAAACCTGAACTCTGTAATTATGACTTGCAAAGGCATCTATTAATGACTATCAGACAAGGTTGATTGCTTTCGCTAAAATTCTTTTAAAATACACCCCTTCCCCCAAGAGATAGTTCAATGGATTGGGGTGGGGATTATTCAAGAATTAAGATAATGTAAAAAGACTTTTTTATTATTTTATTATTTATTTTATTTATTATATTATTTATTTAAACAATATTTATTTTATTTTTATTACAAGTAAAAATAAGATTTCTTTTAAAGAAGGCAAAGAGTAGAAACATAGAAGAAAAACAAATGACATCATTTGTTTATATGGATATATGATTTGGGTTTTTGGTTTCAAAAAATTGCTCCATTGGAAAAATGAATAATATGGAAATAGGCATAAGTGATAACATTTGTATAACCCAGTGAAAATGCTTATTGGATATGGGAGGGGATAGGGGAGAGAAAAAATGAAATATGTAAAGATGGAATCATATTTTTAAAATAAAAATTAAAAAAATAAAGAAGGCAAAGATAGTTAATAATTTAAAAAATCTTTAAGTTGGAAGAGACCTGAGGGACCATTAAGTCCAATCCATTCCTGGAGTTAGTCAATTAGTATATATTAAGTGCCTAATAGGTGTCAGGCACTGTGCTTAGCAATACAGATACAATGAAAGGTAAAAGACAACTCTTGATATTAAGAAGCTCACAGTTCAGTGGGGGAAACCACAGGCAAACAAACATGTTTAAATAGGATATATAAAAAATAAAAGGAGATAATCAAGATATAGAAGGTATTTTCCCTCCTCATCTCCACCTGCTGACTTTGGCTTCCTTTCAATCTCAGCTAAATCCCCACTTTCTGCAACAAGCCTTTTCTGATCCTCAATCTTTTCTTCATAATTATTGGCATGTTGTCTCTCTAGATTATGAGCTTCTTGAGATCAGAATTTTTTTTGTCTTCCTTTCTTCCTGGGGTTAGCACAGAGACCGACAAACCATAAGTGCTTAATAAATGCTTATTGACTAGACTTGACCAGTTCATAAATGAAATCCCCACTAATATCCTCAGAAAGAATTCATCAAGTCTCTGCCTAAAGTCCTTGGAGAATGGTGAAGTAGCCATGGGTCCATTTCCTATCCTTATCCCTTTTCTTGATATCTAGCCTAAATTTGCTTTCTTGCAACTTCAACCTATTGCTTCTTTTTCTGCCTGCCATAGTCAGAGAAGAATAACAAATTTAATCCTTCCTTTTTTTTTTTTAAATTTAAAATAAATTTATTTGCATTGCTTCACATTACTGATTTATAAAGGCAATAATAACATGATTGGGCAAAATAAACAGTGGAAAGCCATTTATTAAATATTTCTAAGGACATTTGGTCTCATCGCTGTCACTGCTTGTACTATTACTGTCATCATAAATAGAAGTGTTTCTAATGGAAGATGCCATCATGTCTACCACCTGTTTTTTAGGATTTTCTTCCAAGTCAGTTCGTATAGCTTCAACTTCTGCTAGTTTCCATTCAAGTTCTTCTAACTTCAGATTTATTCCTCCACATTCAATAATTCTGATGAATTTTCCTTCTATCTGACCATTTTTTTATACACGAAAATTGTGGGTAACACCTGTCATGGTAGTGTTGAATACAGCTATTTACAACAGCCTTAACAAATTTAGTTTCTGGAAATTTCCTTGCTAGAACACTCAGATGCTGGTTAAGCAGTAAACACATTTGGATGCTTGGTCTATATAAGTGAATTATAACCCAGACATCTTTTTCTGCATTTGTAACTTCCTTCACATATTGGTCACCAGAAATTTCTCTTTGTTCCCCAAATTTTTGTGTTTTCTGAAGAACTTTCCATTCTTGTAAATGCTTTTGTATATATATTTCCATAGCCTTCATATCTTCATCATCAAAATCATCTTCAGCTTCTTTTAACTGGGTAAGAGTCATTTTTTCATATGGTTTAACCATTGCTTCTTTCTGTAAATATAAAACCATTTCTTCAGTCTCATCCTTTTTTTCTTCTTTGGGAGGAAGAATTCCAAAATCTCTTAATATATCATTCCACTCAGTGTCTTCATTTGGATCCTGCATTGTGGATGGATCCCTTCCTCAAGCTTTCTTGATTTTTTTTTTGAATTTTGATTAAATTAAATTTTGAAATTTAATCCTTAATCCTGACAGCCCTTCAAATATTTGAAGATAATTTTGATGCTTTACCTCTTATTCTCATGTATTCTCTTTTCCAGGATTAATATGGTCCTTCAAACAGTTTCCGTATCACCTGGACTCCAGCTCCTTCACCATTTTCTAATTGTCTTCCTCTGGATACTCTTTAGTGAGACTATCATGAGCCCATTCTTGGAAACTATGCCTCTCTTAATGTAACTCATCCATATTAGATTTCTTCTTTTTTTGCTTTTCTATCATACTGCTGACTTATATCAAGATTTTAATTCAGCAAACACACTACTTCCTTTTTAAGACTACTAATATCTAAGCATATATTCTCCATCTTCTGCTGGTGAACTTAATTTTCCATAACTCAATTTCAGACTTTACCTTTTTTCTATTAAACTTCATCTTATTCAAGTTCAACCCAGTGCTTTAATTTAAGATCTTTTTGGATCCTGATTACTGTACAGTGTGTTAACTATTGCTTTCATCTTTGTGTCATATATAAATTTGATGAGCATATCATCTATGCTTTTATCGAAATCTTTAATAAAAAATGTTAAATAGCACAAGACCAAACTCATATCCCTTGAATACTGTGCCTTTTAAAATAGCTCTGAACCTAATCCTCTACCCCAACTTCCTCAGACAACTCCCACTTTCTTTGTGGGAGGTGTCTGAGAAGATATAAAAGAAGAGAGAAGCATGGGTTTGGGCCCCTTTTCTGCAGGGGCACATTTTCTAGAGAAGAGCCTTGCCCTGAGGAAGAGTGGGAGATCTAATTTTCTTTAACTTTCCAAACATTTGTTTTCCTGGTCAAAATAAACCTATCAAACTATTCTTGGAGTCTGGCTAGATTCAATTTAAGTATCCCTAGCATAATTATAGTCTAGAAAGAAAAGCCTGGTAAATTTCCTTATTGAGGCTACCTGAGCAAGGGGGGATCCCCCAACTACCTTCCTTTTCCCTTTCCTTTCCCTACCTTTTCCCCTCCATTTTATCCATCAACAATACTTCATTAGAGACTTCTTGTCTTTTGATAATTGACTCATATACCCCCCAAACTCAACCATGTATCCTGAGTTGATCCAGGTGTTGGTGAACTTCCTCTTCGGGGTGGGGGGTTGTATTGTATTTTCATAAAAATCCAAGATTTAAAATTTTGTTCAAGAAAATTTCAGAGAAAGAAGTTTGTTAACACCTTGAATCCAGATAATGAATTGTTTAGGAAAAGATGCCTACAGAAACCTACACTGCATCAAGAAGATCCAGAATGAACTTTTTGGTGCAATTCATTGAACTGAAAGGGGTTGAACATTTATTTTTAATGTACATTCTTATGCCAAAGGGAACTGCCCCCTAATTGGCTTTTTGTCAACGCACCTAGCAAACATTGGTTTTGTTTTCTCCATCTCTTGTTTCCCTCTTATCTGTAACTATTGTAATTTCCTCATAGAAGGCACAATATTGTTATATACCTGTAGTTATAAAATTTTTAGGGATACAAGATGATTATGTTAAGTGATCAATTGGGGAGACTAGTCTCCCAAATGATCTCTGGGGGGATTGTGACTGTGGGGGTAGGGTGCTGGCCCGCAGCCCTCCCACAAAAGGAAAGATAGAAGGTTGACCTTGGGGGAAGGATTGGAGCCAAGGAGATGGATAAGGAAGCAGACACACGTGTAATATTTAATAATCGAGCTCCACAGAATAAGCTCAGCTACTTAGCTTTCACTAGGACATGAACCAGTTAAGTAGCTTCGAATCAACATACAGGAGTAAGCAATGAACATGGAGACTAGCTGAAAGAAAAGCCACGATCCCTTACAGCCTGGGCTGCAAGTACAGATCCATCTGGCTTGAGGAGAGGAGATCAAGAAAGAAATTGCCAGTCCCTTAGAACTGGTACTCTAAGCACGGACCACTTCAAGATAAGAGATTGAGGAGGAAAGGTCTTTCAGGAAGAGAGAGAGAGAGAGAGAGGGAGGAAGTTCAAGCTCCAGGAAAGACAGAGATAGGTGAGGGGTGATAAGGTAAAGAGAGCTGGCTCTCTGTGGACACTCCTAGTTATTATTATTGAGATGCAAATGTACACAATACATAGGGATGAATACATAGTGGATTGCATAGATAGGTGTTGACTGCTACAGTGATAATGGGATTAACTCTCCCCTGCCCATTTTTAGAATCACCAGAAACATATACAACCCACTTACACTAGAGTGAGGGAGGTCTGTGACTCACATGTGCAATATTGAGTGATGATTCAGAATTCACTGACTAACATCTGGGCAATCCTAAGCAAAGCTTAAGCTGCAATTGGTACATGTAAAATGGAAGGAAGTCACAGGAAGTGAAGAAAAGGAATGGTTTTTAAGAATTCCAAGAACTTCCTGTAAAGATGTCTTTTGCCTTCAACTTGATCTTAAAGGAGCTCTAGCCTGAGCCCTTGGACCACTTTTGGATTTTTCCCTTAGAACTACCACGTGGGGTGAGTAAAAAAGGCTGATTCCTTTCCTGGATTTTCTGAAGGGATGCCTCAGGAGAGGCCTCCCCTCTTGAGAGAGCCTCCCTACAACCCTTGGCCCTCAGCTCAAGGCTGAGACCCCTCTAGTGAAGGATTTATTAGCCCTGCCTGGGTTGATCCAGGGATTGGGATCAAAATACTTAGTGTACAGGTTAGATATCTTACCCCATCCTCTCTCTGATTTTCTTACTTTCACTCTTTCTATATTTTACAAATAAATTGCTTAAAAAAAATCATTTTGGAATTGATTAAATTCCTGGCAACCCTACTCTTAAATAATCGAGTCCAACTTTTTATATTAACCCCTTACATTCTGGTCCTTACACTAAACTATCCCTGAAATCTGAAAGGGACAGGTATCCACTTAGTGGCACTTACCCAAAGTGAAAGAATGGGGATAAGAAGAAACTAACCAATCACAGGAGTTGGTTATTATTATGTTGGCTTTGCTACTTACCACTTGTACAACAGATAATAATTCAAGACAAAAAGCATTTATTGATCACTAACTATATTCCTAGAACTATACTAAGTGCTAAGGATATGAGAATGATAAAAATAGTTCCTCTCCTTGATGAATTTATAAATTAAGGGGAATGATATTATACCAAACACTATGTATAAGCAATATATAAACAGAATATACTGGAGATAATCTTGAGGGGATGCTATAAGATGGGTAAAGACTTCTTCCAGAACATGGAATTTTAGCTGAAACTTGAAGGAAGGCAGGAGGTAGAGAAGAATAGAGAAGTAATTATTGTGGGGCAATTAGTGAAAATGCAGTTAGGAGATTAGATGCCATGTGAGAGGAATAGTAAAGAGATCATTGTAATTGATTATAGTATATACGATGGGACATAAGGTATAAGAAGACTGGAAAGGTAAGATCTGGACAGGTTATGAAAAATTTTGAATGCTTTAACAAGATTTTATATTTGATCCTAGCAGTAATAGGGAGCCATTGGAGTTTGTTGAAGAGTGGGATGACAAGGTCTAGAAACTAAGTAGAATATGGACTGGGATAAAGATACAGACACCAACCAGAAGGCTATTATAATGATGAAGACCTGTATGAGAATGTAGGAGAAAGAAAGAGGTTTATATTGTAAAGAGAGAATTGATAGAACGTAGAAACAAACTGGATTTAGAGAGTGAGAGAAAATTAGGAGTTAAGACTGACACCTACATTGTGAGCCTGGACGACTCAGCAATAACAGGGAGGTTAGGAAGAGTAGAGAATTTTGGAAGAAAAATTATGAGTTTAATTTTGACATGCTTAGCTTAAAATGTCTTTGGGTCCTCCAAGTTGAGATGTCCAATGGGCAATTAGAGATGAGGGACTGGAGACTAGGAAAGGAGTTAGGACCAGATACATAGCTCAAATAACCATTTGCAGATTTGAGGCTGGTGGGTAGCTTAATTTTGCTAGTTCTGAGTTAAGAAGAGAGTGAAAGGAAAAGAAGTGGAGATATTGATTATTGATAGAAAGCTTTTTCAAAGACTTTTGACACAAAAAAGAGGAAAGATATGGAAAGATACCTAGTAGAAATGGATGAATCGAGTGAGGTATTTTTTTTTTTGAGGATTCAGGAGAAAAAAGAATGTTTGTAGAGAGCAGGAAAGTAGCTGATAGTTTGGGAGAGATAAAATTATTGAGAATAGGCATAATAGAGGGAGTCACAGCCTCTCTGGTACTCAGTAACCTTGTCTGTGAAATGAAGGAGCTGCTAGATATTCTTTCAGGTCCCTTCCAGATCTAACATCTGACACTATAATCCATTGAGATGGTAAATGAAAGCTTTGGATTCCCTAAATTTGGAAAACCCACTAGACAATGTAGGAGTCGAATGTGAGAATGATCTATGAGGGATATGTTGGAATGGTCATTTATAAGCCAAGAATAGTTCCTCGGAAGATGAGCTCATTAAAGATGTGAGCCAATTGTGAACAAATCAATCACAACTAGAAGAATTATTAGCACCCTTAAATGAATGCAGTTAAATAGATCTTGGATCAAAAGAAAGTATTTGAGTCCAGGAGTCATATCTCTTTTCTATCATTTATTTCTAAGGAGCATAACTCCTCTTGCCTATAATGAATGCATTGTAAAAATAAGCAGCAAAACTAAACAATAATATATTTTGCTGCTACTAGATGTGATTATTAGTATGATTGACTCATATAAATTCCACAGGATCACAGATCAGAGTTGGAAGAGGCCTTAGAAGTCACCTAATCCAAGTTCTTTGTTTTTATATCTGAGGGAACCAATGCCCACAAAGGTTAAGTGACTTAATCAAGGTTGCCTATGCAGCAAGTGACAAAGCTGGAATCTGAATGCAGGCCTGCCAAGGCCAGATCCAGTACCCTTTCCAAGGTACCCCAGGAGACATATTAATTGTGATATTATTATGCATCAAATTACTTTTCTGCTCCTAGCACATAGTAGGTATTTAATGCTTGTTGACTTGACTTGTGGTCTGAGTATGATCTTTGATAAGGAAAATAATATCAATTTTGTATTAATTCAGCCTTCAAACACATGGCATGATTTTGGCATTCTGCCTACATGGGAGAACTATCATGCAGAGACACATACATACATACATACATACATACATACATATTTACACAACCAATAAATAAACATTTATTAAATAGCTAATATCTACCAATCACTGTCCTAAACCCTCTGGGGTACAAAAGGACCTCAGTGGAAAATGCAACTTGAATCCACAATCTGTTAAAAAAAAAAAAAGTAACTTCATCTTTATTTCATGAAATCTACTTCAGTCTATAAGACGTGGATTTTGTGCTGGACTTAGGGACTAAAAGTAAGGCATGAAGGAAAAAAAGGAAACCATCCCATGACGATTATTACCTGGAATTTTTATGGTTCTTTTATCTTTTAACAAATTGTCCTTTTCATTATTAAAAAAAATGTATCTCAGATGGAAAATTCATTGAAAACAAAATATAAAAAAGTAAATTTACTTCACCTTGAAAAATAGATACTTGCATTTTCTTTCCCCTGCTACAATGTTTGTCCTTGTTTGGTGTTCCCCGAGAGTACCAAACTGTGATGCTATCTCATCACTGGCATTGTTAAGCCTTTAAAGATGAGACTTTGGAAGACAACAGATTTTACAGCAAAGAAATTTCCCCAGAAGCAGCATTCTGGAGGTTTTGTAATCTATAGCTAAGGGAAGTTACTCTAATTTTTTTTTTCCTGAGTGTAACTGCTCAGCCTCAATGTCTGAAAATGATTAGGAAGTCAGGATAATTCTCCAGTAGCAAATCAGTGTAGGGCAATCAATCTTTTTATTTTCTACAGTTTTACCAACTACCTTTCATGAGATTAATGTTTTGGCAATCTTGAGAGACCAACATTTTATAAAAGCCCAGTGTCAGAAGAGACCTTTGAGGCCATTTAATCCAACCTAGTCCTCACTTGTCCTGTGGTCTGGGTCAACTTATTTATCCACTGAGAGCTTATTTCTTCTCGTACCTTAGAGAACTGTTTTGGGGAGAAACAAAAACTATTATGACTATGCCTTCATTCAAACCCTGATAAAGAGGCTAGAGGACAGGCTGGCCTTAGAGTCAAGAAAATTTGGGTTCAATCTTGCTGTTGACACATACCAAATACGTGGCCATAGGTAGGTAATTTAACTTCTTTAATACTCCTCTTTTATTCTGCAAATTGGCTACAAATTACAAATCTCCATCCCTGAAGGGAGTTTCTCATGTTGAAATCATAAGTCTATCAATCCAACCTCACACCGAAAAAGACCCTCTCTTATCCCTTTGCAGTGCATAGGAGAGTTTGACAGTGATCTTGACATATCCAATGACTGCAGGCAGTTGGGTGACATAGTGGATAGAGCACCAGGCCTGGAGTCAGAAACTTATCTTCCTGAGTTCAAATCTGACCCCAGACACTTATTAGCTGTGTGACTCTATGCAAATTGTTTGCCTCTATTTCCTCATCTGTGAAATGAGTGGAGAAGGGAATGACAAATTATTCCATTGCCTCTCCCAAGAAAGCCCCAAATAGAGTCACAAAGAGTCAGACATGACTGAAACAACTAAAAACAATATGACAATGGAGGACAAGTTTGCAGAGGACCTTATCAACCTCAGAAGACTTCAGTTAAGGACCCAGCAGTTGCACTGTATTTGTTATCTGAACCTCATAGAGCTAGTTCAGAGAGGTTCACAAGGTGGCTGTTATATATTGATTTCTTTCAGGCACAGTAACTCTAATATCATCTACTAATGTGGAAAAGAGTTGGTGGAGAGTGACAAAATCACAAATGATTTAAGGTTGATTTTTAGGAATGACAATTTTAATTTTACATGGTGTGACTAGTAGATAGTGATAATTTTTCTTTGATTGAATATACCATAATTTTTCATCTTGAGTGTTGTCCCCTCTTAGGGCATTAGCTACTTATGCCAAATATGTCATCATTGCTCACACTACTTCTGGTCCTAACTTATCATGGTAATTGTTTTCAGATCCTAAAGTGGATTCTCAGTGGTAGAATTTTTTTGTTGTTGTTGTCATTTAGCAGTGGGTTTGATATTTAGAAATAGCTTAAATTACCTGAGGTCTAGCAAACCAGAAAGAGTGGATTCAGTCCAGCTAGGAAATACTATCTAGGGTTGAAGTCAGGAAAATCTGAGTTCAAATCCTATTAATCTGAGCAAGTCATTCCCCTCCCCATCTCGGTGTCAATTTCCTCATTTTTAAAATAGGGATAATAGTAGAGCCCACCTTACAGGGCTGTTATGAGAACCAAATGAGATATTACATTCTTGGTAAGCCTTAAAGCACTGTGAAAATGTCAGATATTAATAGAATTAATGGGAGTAGTTTTCTTGTACAGCCCCACAACTCACTCTATAATCTATTCTCTGAAAGTGGGGCTTCCAAAAATGCTCTGAGCAACAGCAAAAACATAAAGTTTATAGTCTAAAAAGATGATTGCTTTGAAGGACAAGATGTGAATATTTGTTCTGGGCTATGAAGGAAAGGGCAAGGGGATAGTCCCACCATTCTGTATTTACTGCTCAAATTCTTAGAATCTTGCTTCCCTTTAATAGCAAGGCATTGTCTATTTTTACTGGACACCTGTGTTCTCTACTTTTATATGTTGCATATGTTTGGGTATTACACATAGCAACCTATGGTTCCATCACATCTGAAGTTCAAGGACTCTAGTTTAGATCCTGGCTCTGCCACTTACTGTGTTACCTAGGATAAGTCATTGAGCTCCAGAGACCACAGATACCCCATTGATAAAATGAGCTCTCTTTCATTTCTAAATTGCATGATAATGCCATGGATGATTTGGGGAATAAGACTATATAGGTTAATTGAAGCAAGGATCTGAATGATGGATGAGGATCTGAAAGATGAGGCTCAACCAGGATGTTTGTTTTTTTCAGTTATGTCTGATTCTTCATGATCCCAATTTGGGGTTTGAACTTAGGAAAATGAGTCTTCCTGATTCCAGGCTGGGCACTCTATCTACTGTGTGGCCTAGCTGCCCTGAACCAAGATGGTGGTACTCAATAAATGATATGGAATGAATTTGGGGGTTGGGGAATGTGTGTAGAGGCTAGTGGATATGATATACTAGGGGAGCTGAAAATGAAGATGAGATAACCAGTGTTGCAAAAATAGAGGAAACAAGAGTTATTCTGGATGTTGGACAAGAATAAAGACGGTAAGGTGAATAGGAATTTTTAGAGGTTAAAAAATGATTAAATGATCCAGAGAAACTAGGGAAGAGAGCGTATAGTAAAATGGCTTTGGGAGAAAGGTAGAGTGAGAAAGAAGGCAGTATCATCAATTTTCCCAACACCCTTTCAACAATCATGTTCAACTTTTCTCACACACACACACACACTGACATATATATATATATATGTCAGTGTGTGTGTGTGTGTGTGTGTGAAGAGAGAGAGAGAGAGAGAGAGAGAGAGAGAGAGAGAGAGAGAGAGAGAGAGAGAGAGAGTTAGAGAAAGAGAGAATAGACTTCTAATAAATCATTGAGCCAGGACTTGAACCCAGATCCATGGACTCCTAGAGCATTATTCTCTCTAATATGCCATGCTGTCTCTCTAGGCCAGGATGCTTGGGACCCAGTGATAAATGCACCACTTTTGGAGGAGGAGAAACTTTGCTGTGAGGTGTGAAGATGGGTTTAACTCTCCCCTGCCCATTTTTAGATTTAATCACCAGAAGCATATACACCCCACTTACACTTGAGTGAGGGAGGTTTGTGACCCACATGTGTGATAGTGAGTGATGAATCAGAACCCTTTGACTGCACCCTGGGAAGTCCTAAACAAAAGCTTGAGCTATAATTTGTCCAGTTAAATGAAGGAGGTCACAGGAAGTGACAAAAAGGAATGGTCTTTAAAAATGCCAAGAACTTCCTGTGACATCTTTTGCCTGGAACTTGACCCTGGAGGAGCTCTGGCAGAGGACCTTTGACTGTTTCTGTTTTCCCTTAGAACTACCACATGGGTGAGTGAAAGAAGGCTAACTCCCTTCCCTGGCTTTCCTGTAGATACTAGCCTCTGGAGGGGCCCCTTGTCTGGGAGGAGACCTCATGACTGAAACCTTTTTTAATTTACCTTTAGGCCCTCTGGCTGGGGCTTTGGGAGCTTTGCTGGAGTAAAGTCAGGGCTTGAGGTATAGTCTAGCTCATTAAGCTAGATTTCTTACTCTGACCTCTTTCCCATTTGTCTACTTTTATACTTTCCCTCTATTTTATAAATAAATTGTTTAAAAATTCATTTGGAATTAATTCCTGGTGACCCTACTATTAAATAATCTAGTCCAACCCCTTACATTCTGCCCTTTTCAGAGGTGAAGAGTAGAAATGGTCTCATAGAGAAGAGGAGAGAGGAAAAGCAATGAATGTAGAACTCCAAGCTAGGGATAAAGCTGGCTCCAGCTAAAAACCAATTATTAAATTTTCAGTGTGAGCATTTATACCTCAGAAATGGGCAAAAGCTTTAAAAATTAGGGTTTGATTTATTGCTGTCTTCATTGTCTAAAATTTAGACAGTGACAGAAAAGGTATTAATTATACAAATTAAACTTAAAAGTATGTCACAGGGGTAGCTAAATGGCTCATTGGATAGAGATCCAGGCCTAGGGATGAGATATCTGGGTTCAAATCTGACCTCAAACACTTTCTAGTTGTGTGACCCTGGGCAAGTCATTTAACCTTCATTTCCTAGCCCTTATTGCTTTTCTGCCTTGGAACCAATACTTAGTATCAATTCTAAGATGGAAAGTAAGGGTCTTTTAAAAAAAAAAGCTTATCAACCAGTGAAATTGCTTGTCTGCTCTGGGAGAGGGGAGGGAAAGAAAATGAATCATGTAAATATGGAAAAATATTTTTAAGATAAAAAATTTAAAAGTAAAATAAAAGTATGTCAAGCTTACATTTCTATCCTCCTCTCACCAAAATGGTAAACATTTATCAGCACATTCCTGCTCAGAACTCACCAAAAAATTGTATCATCCCTGATCTTAACCACAGTGTACCAAATGAAAAATAACACCCTTTCCAGAAATATTTCATTCCAAAGTTTCCCTTATGGTCTGCTAAAACAAAAATGAAAGGCATGGGAACAGGCTTCAAATAGAAGTCTTCCCAGTTTAGTTCATACTCTTCCTTCTTTTGAGTAATTTTCATTTCAGAGAACAAAGAAAAAAAAAGAGTAAAACAGGATGTTCCTTGAATGCTTTTTGTCTCCCTGCTTACTCATTCATCATCTAGTTCACTAAAGCACCTGATAGGTCAGTCAGGTAAAGGCATAATTATTTTTATCAAAGCTGTAATGGACAGTCTTTATTCCCGGAACAAATGGAAGGGGGAGTTTTACAGAAGGGTAAGGAGCAATGGTTTTTAAAGAGAAATGTGTCTGGATGGAGGAAACAGGTTAGAGTAAAGACACCAGGAAATCAGGAGGCTGCTTAGAGAGATCTCAGTAAGAGGAGAGGACAGGTTAGGGTCTGCTCAGGAAAGAACAGTTTCTGAGTTGAGATCTCTAGAGCAGGGGATTTTAACTTGGGTCCTGTGAGTTTTATAAAAACAGTATTTTGGTAGCTATGTTTTCCTGTGCAACTGGGCTTTTTAAAAACTATAATTCTATATATTTGTTGTATTTTATGCACTTAAAAAGCATCATTCTGAAAAGGGGTTCAGTACACAAGATTCTCCCAACTGCTATGGAGTCCATGTCACAAATGAAGATGAATAACTCTGTACTAGGGCAAAAGGGAGAGGTGTGCCATTTGTTGACTTCCTGGTTTACATAAAGATTCCTACTAAAGTAAAGGGGCACTAAATTCAACTGTTTTTATGATGCAGAAGGATTGCTAGTGTTGTCCTTATGTTCTACATTTTGTTATCCTGGTGAAAAGAGCTGGTCACTCTACACTAATTTTGGTTCAATTTTTTTAGTGTGAGAGAGTCTCAGGCTACAGAATATCAAATCAGTCAATCAATCAATAAGCATGTATTAAACACCTACTATATTCCAGGTACTTACTGAGTGAGGATAAATAAAAAGAGGGAGAAAGACAGACCCTTAAAGTGGTTACAATCTAATCTCTAATCGGGGAGACAACATGCATATAAATACGTACAAAAGAAGCTATATGCAGGATAAAGAGGAAATAATCAATAGAGGAAAAGCACTAGAATTAAGGGAATTGGGGAAGGCTTCCTGTAGAAGAGGTGGTTTTATTTGAGACTTAAAAGACTACCCATTGATTAGGCAAATTCCAGATACCTTATTTAATCAGTTTAGATGTGTTTTAATGCTCTAAAATTGCACTAATCAAGAGTAAAATAAATCATTTCTCCTTTACTAAGAGATTCTTCTTTTAGATTTAACAGTTGGCATCATTTTATTCACTCTCACTTAATGGAGGCAATTAGGTGATGTAGTGTATAAAATGATGGAGCTACAGCTATGATGGTGAACCTATGGCACACGTGTCAGCACTGACACATAGACATTTTCGATGAATGTGGCCGCATGTGGCTACATACAGAAAAGTATGGGGCCACATGCTGAGAAGGACGTTTTCTTGAAGTGGCATACCACCCAAGTTATGCTCAGTTTTTTTGGTGAATTTTGACACACCAAGCTCAAAAGGCTGCCCATCACTGATCTATAGCAAGGATGACTTTCATTCAATTCTGCCTTATACACTTATTAACTGTATGATACAGGGCTTTATTTAAACTATCTATTTAAAGGTACAATGAAAATCTGTAAATAGAAATAATAGCACCTACCTACCGGGAATGGGCAGCTAGGTGGTAGAGTAGGCAGAGTGATGGTTTTAGAGCCAGGAAGACTCATCTCCCAGAGTTCAAATCTGGCCTTAGACATTTACTAGCTGTGTGACCTTTAGCAAGACACTTAAACCAATTTGCCTCAGTTCCCTCACCTATAAAATGAACTTGAGAAGGAAATGGCAAAACATTTCAGTTTCTTCTGCCAAGAAAACCACAAAGGTGTTCATGAAAAGTTGGACATGACTGAAAATGGCTGAACAGAAAGCTGGCTACTCTATCCAAATCACCACTCAAATTTTTTGGAGTGAGGGAATCTCAGGCTACAGACTAGCTGATCCAGTTATTTGGAAGTTTTTCTATTGTATAAATTGGACTAGATGGTTGCTGAGATCTATGCTGCTTCTTAAATTTTGTTATGCCCTGAAACAATGTCCAAAAAATTGAAAGTAAAGGTCAAACAGGTAGTAAGTGGCAAAGTAAGATCTGAACCCAGTTCCTTTGACTCCAAAGCTAGTCTTCTATTGACCTGGAAATAGTTTTTCCATATCCTGAACCTTAATCTGGGTCATTATTTTGCTTAAGCCAAAATTATTGCACAACTATAGTTCCATTACATTTCAAGTCTTCTGTTTCCATCCAGATTGGACATGTCCCAAAATTAAACTCTGAGATAGAACAGGAAAAAAGGCATAAATAGCTTCTTTCCCACTTAAAAATATGTGAAGGAATGGGTCAGGCTCCTAAGAAGCCCTCAAAAGCTCAGTCCTAGAATTTCTGACTGATTTGTTTATAGTCTGAGAAGTCACCACTTCCTGTAAAAAGTGATAGAAGGGAAATGACTGCCAATTACGCCAGCAGCTGGGTTCCTTTAGAGTTGGGGAAGAGTAGAGGGCTAAGGTTAGCATCCTTTCACATGAAGTAAGCAGGGAAGAAAACAGGAATTAAGACCAAAACATTTTTTTTTAAAAACTCTGGGCATGTAACTTGGAAATCAGTCCTTCATTTATTTTAAAAATGAGAATATTAGATGAATGAGATTTCTAAGGTCCCCTCCAATTCTAAAATATCATTCTGTTAGTTGTAAAAAGACATGGTAAAGGGTCACATGAGATTAGAAAGTAGGATGATCTGCTCTGACAAGAACATGGATCCATCACATTATGATTCCATCGATTTGCCTTTATTTCTTTTTTTTTTTTTAAATATATTTTATTTGATCATTTCCAAGCATTATTCGTTAAAGACAAAGATCATTTTCTTTTCCTCCCCCCCACCCCCCATAGCCGACGCGTAAGTCCACTGGGCATTAGATGTTTTCTTGATTTGAACCCATTGCTTTGTTGATAGTATTTGCATTAGAGTGTTCATTTAGAGTCTATCCTCTGTCATGTCCCCTCAACCTCTGTATTCAGGCAGTTGCTTTTTCTCGGTGTTTCCACTCCCATAGTTTATCCTTTGCTTATGAATGGTGTTTTTTTTCTCCTGGATCCCTGAAAGTTGTTCAGGGACATTACACCGCCCCTAATGGAGAAGTCCATTACGTTCGATTATACCACAGTGTATTAGTCTCTGTGTACAATGTTCTCCTGGTTCTGCTCCTCTCGCTCTGCATCACTTCCTGGAGGTTGTTCCAGTCTCCATGGAACTTCTCCACTTTATTATTCCTTTGAGCACAATAGTATTCCATCACCAACATATACCACAGTTTGTTCAGCCATTCCCCAATTGATGGGCATCCCCTCGTTTTCCAGTTTTGGGCCACCACAAAGAGCGCAGCTATGAATATTTTTGTACAAGTCTTTGTGTCCATTATCTCTTTGGGGTACAGACCCAGCAGTGCTATGGCTGGGTCAAAGGGTAGATATTCTTTTGTCGCCCTTTGGGCATAGTTCCAAATTGCCCTCCAAAATGGTTGGATCAGTTCACAACTCCACCAGCAATGAATTAATGTCCCTACTTTGCCACATCCCCTCCAGCATTCATTACTTTCCTTTGCTGTTATGTTAGCCAATCTGCTAGGTGTGAGGTGATACCTCAGAGTTGTTTTGATTTGCATCTCTCTGATTATAAGAGATGTAGAACACTTCTTCATGTGCTTGTTAATAGTTTTGATTTCTTTATCTGAGAACTGCCTATCCATTTCCCTTGCCCATTTATCAATTGGAGAATGGCTTGATTTTTTGTACAATTGATTTAGCTCATTATAAATATGAGTAATTAAACCTTTGTCAGAGGTTTCTATGAAGATTTTTTCCCAATTTGTTGTTTCCCTTCTGATTTTAGTTATATTGGTTTTGTTTGTACAAAAGCTTTTTAGTTTGATGTAGTCAAAATTATTTATTTTACATTTTGTGATTCTTTCTATATCTTGCTTGGTTTTAAAGCCTTTCCCCTCCCAAAGGTCTGACATGTATACTATTCTGTGTTTACCCAATTTACTTATGGTTTCCTTCTTTATGTTTAAGTCACTCACCCATTTTGAATTTATCTTGGTGTAGGGTGTGAGGTGTTGATCTATTCCTAGTCTCTCCCACACTGTCTTCCAATTTTCCCAGCAGTTTTTATCGAATAGTGGATTTTTGTCCCAAAAGCTGGGATCTTTGGGTTTATCGTATACTGTCTTGCTGAGGTCGTTTTCCCCCAGTCTATTCCACTGATCTTCCTTTCTGTTTCTTAGCCAGTACCAAATTGTTTTGATGACTGCTGCTTTGTAATATAGTTTGAGGTCTGGGACTGCAAGGCCCCCATCATATGTGTTTTTTTTCATTATTTCCCTGGATATCCTTGATCTTTTGTTCTTCCAAATGAACTTTGTTATGGTTTTTTCTAAATCAGTGAAGAAGTATTTTGGTAGTTCAATGGGTATGGCACTAAATAGATAAATAAGTTTGGGTAGGATGGTCATTTTTATTATATTGGCTCGTCCTATCCATGAGCAGTTAATGTTTTTCCAATTGTTCAAGTCTAGTTTTAGTTGTGTGGCGAGTGTTTTGTAGTTGTGTTCATATAGTTCCTGTGTTTGTCTTGGGAGATAGATTCCTAGGTATTTTATTTTGTCTAAGGTGATTTTGAATGGGATTTCTCTTTCTAGTTCTTGCTGCTGAGCTGTGTTGGAGATATATAGAAAAGCTGATGATTTATGTGGGTTTATTTTGTATCCTGCAACTTTGCTAAAGTTGTTGATTATTTCAATTAGCTTTTTGTTTGAATCTCTAGGATTCTTTAAGTAGACCATCATGTCATCCGCAAAGAGTGATAACTTGGTCTCCTCCTTGCCTATTCTGATGCCTTCAATTTCTTTATCTTCTCTAATTGCTACTGCTAGTGTTTCTAGTACAATGTCAAATAGTAGAGGTGATAATGGGCATCCTTGTTTCACTCCTGATCTTATTGGGAATGCATCTAGTTTATCCCCATTGCAGATGATATTAGCTGTTGGTTTTAGATATATACTGTTTATTATTTTTAGGAATGACCCTTCTATTCCTATGCTTTCTAGTGTTTTTAATAGGAATGGGTGTTGTATTTTATCAAAGGCTTTTTCTGCATCTATTGAGATAATCATGTGGTTCTTGCTAGTTTGCTTGTTGATGTGGTCAATTATGTGGATGGTTTTCCTAATGTTGAACCAGCCCTGCATCCCTGGTATGAATCCTACTTGATCATGGTGAATGATCCTTCTGATCACTTGCTGGAGTCTTTTTGCTAGTATCCTATTTAAAATTTTTGCATCTATATTCATTAGGGAGATTGGTCTATAGTTTTCTTTCTCTGTTTTTGACCTGCCTGGTTTTGGAATCAGTACCATGTTTGTGTCGTAAAAGGAGTTTGGTAGAACTCCCTCTTTGCTTATTATGTCAAAGAGTTTGTATAGTATTGGGGTTAACTGTTCTCTGAATGTTTGATAGAATTCACAGGTGAATCCATCAGGCCCTGGGGATTTTTTCTTAGGAAGTTCTTTGATGGCTTGATGGATTTCAATTTCTGATATGGGATTATTTAAGAATTCTATTTCCTCTTCTGTTAGTCTAGGCAGTTTGTATTTTTGTATATATTCATCCATTTCTCCTAAATTGGTGTATTTATTGCCATATAATTGGGCAAAGTAATTTCTAATGATTGCCTTAATTTCCTCCTCATTGGAGGTGCTGTCCCCCTTTTCATCTTTAATGCTGTGAATTTGCTTTTCTTCCTTCCTTTTTTTAATTAGATTGACCAGTACTTTGTCTATTTTGTTTGTTTTTTCAAAGTACCAGCTTCTTGTCTTATTTATTAAATCAATAGTTCTATCACTTTCGATTTTATTAATTTCTCCCTTAATTTTTAGGATTTCTAATTTGGTTTTCTGCTGGGGGTTTTTAATTTGATCGCTTTCGAGTTTTTTCAATTGCATTTCCAATTGATTGATCTCTGCTCTCCCTTGTTTGTTAATATGAGCTTTCAGGGATATGAATTTGCCTCTGATTACCGCTTTGGCTGCATCCCAAAAGGTTTGAAAGGATGTTTCGCCATTGTCATTTTCCTTGATGAAATTATTAATTGTTTCTATGATTTCTTCTTTAGCTAAACGGTTTTGGAGTATCATATTGTTTAATTTCCAATTGGTTTTAGATTTGGTTTTCCATGTACCATTACTAATCATTATTTTTATTGCCTTGTGATCTGAGAAGGCTGCATTCATTATTTCTGCTTTTTTGCATTTGTGTGCTATGTTTCTGTGACCTAATGTATGGTCAATTTTTGTGAATGTGCCATGTGGTGCTGAGAAGAAGGTGTATTCCTTTTTATCCCTATTTATTTTTCTCCATATGTCTATTAATTCTAATTTTTCTAAGATTTCATTCACTTCTTTTACCTCTTTCTTATTTATTTTTTGATTTGATTTATCTAAATTTGATAATGGTTGGTTTAAGTCTCCCACTAGTATGGTTTTATTGTCTATTTCTTCCTTCAATTCTCCTAGTTTCTCCATTAGAAATTTGGGTGCTATATTATTTGGTGCATACATGTTGATTAATGATATTTCCTCATTGTCTAGAGTCCCTTTTAACAAAATATAATTACCTTCCCTATCCCTTTTGATCAGGTCTATTTTTGCATTGGCTTTATCAGATATCATGATTACCACTCCTGCCTTCTTTCTATCAGTTGAGGCCCAGAAGGTCTTACTCCATCCTTTAATTCTGACCTTGTGGGTGTCAACCCGCCTCATGTGTGTTTCTTGAAGACAACATATGGTAGGGTTTTGGATTCTAATCCATTCTGCTATTCGTCTACGTTTTATGGGTGAGTTCATCCCATTCACGTTCAAAGTTATGATTGTCATTTGTGGACTCCCTGGCATTTTGATTGCCTTCCCTAATTCTAACCTTTTCTTCTTCGGCTCTACCTTTTAGTCCAGTGATTTACTTTGAATCAGTCCCCCTTGTCCCCTCCCTTGATGTTTCCCTTTTTAGTCCCTCCCTTTTTGTTCCCTCCCCTTCCCCCCTCTCTTTCCCTCCCTTTTTATTCTCCCTCTCCCCCTCCCCCCCTTGGTTTTCCCTTCTCCTTACCCTTGTTGGGTAAGATAGAATTCAAGATCCCAATGGATCTGGATGTTTTTCCCTCTCAGAGTTGATTTCCCTGAGATTGAGGTTTAAGTAAACCCCCCCCCTCTCTTCGTCTCCTTCTTATAGGAGTTTTCTTCCCCTCCCCTTCCCCTGTGAATCTTTGTGTGAGAACCATTATTCTATTTGGTCTTTCTTTACCCCCTATTTATACATTACATTTTCCCCACATATTAGTATACATAGGTTGATATAAATGTAGTCCTTATAGAAGAGAGTTTGAGTAAAAGAAGATAACATTTTTCCCCTTTCCTTAATATTTACCTTTTCAGGTATTCCTTGCTCTTTGATTTTCGGTATCAAACTTTCCACAGAGCTCTGGTCTTTTCTTTGC
Source organism: Monodelphis domestica (assembly GCF_027887165.1). Lineage (NCBI taxonomy): Eukaryota > Metazoa > Chordata > Mammalia > Didelphimorphia > Didelphidae > Monodelphis > Monodelphis domestica. Next base: position 191,245,001 of record NC_077232.1, read on the forward strand.
AAAAAGTTGGAAGTCTTCTATTTTGTTGAATGCCCATACTTTCCCTTGGAAGTATATAGTCAGTTTTGCTGGGTAGCTGATTCTTGGTTGGAGACCCAGCTCTCTGGCCTTTCTGAAGATCATGTTCCATGCCTTACGATCATTCAGAGTAGAACTTGCAAGGTCTTGGGTGACCCTGATTGGCATTCCTTTATATCTAAATTGTCTTTTTCTGGCTTCCTGTAGGATTTTTTCTTTTGTTTGATAGCTTTGGAATTTGGCAATTACATTCCTGGGAGTTGTCTTTTGGGGGTTTAGTGTAGAAGGTGTTCTGTGAGCTCTGTCAGTGGATGTATTGCCCCCTTGTTCTAGAATCTCTGGGCAATTTTCTTTGATTATATCTTGTATCACCATGTCCAGTTTGGTGTTTATTTCTGGCTTATCTGGGAGTCCAATTATTCTTAAATTATCCCTTCTCCCCCTATTTTCCAGATCTATCACCTTGTCGGTGAGATATTTTATGTTCTCTTCTAATTTCTTGGTATTTTGGCTTTGCTTTATTGATTCTTGCTCTTTTACACGATCATTGTCTTCCAGCTGCCTGATTCTGGCCTTTAAAGCCTGGTTTTCTTTTACAGTTTGGTCAAACTGGTTTTGTAGATGCGTGAATTTCTTTTGCATTATTTCCAACTTTTCCTCCCAGAAGGCTTCCATCTTTTTGGTCATTTCTGATTCAAATTCTTCATAGGTTTGTGGAGAGTTTCCATTTCCTTTGGAAGGTTTTGGAGCATTTTCTTTTATATTATCTTCTGTCTGCTCTGTATTTTGTATTTTGGCTCCATAGAATGTGTCCAAAGTCGCCCCTTTCTTCTTATTTTTCTTGGTATTTTGGGGCTTCTGTGGTTCTGTGGAGTTTGCCATTTCTGAATGTGGAGGATTAGTTTTTCTTGTCTCTTTCTGGTGTTCAGGGGCTTTAGTCCTGGGCAGATAGTTCTATGAGCTTTCCCTGGGTTAAACTGAATATGCCTCACTGGAACTGGAATGGAAGGGTCGGACCACGAGGCCACACTCTCCCCCTGGCTCGATTTCCGGAAGTTGCCTTCAGAATCGCTGGCCGTGAGGCTGTTTCGTCGGCCTGCGGGGGGATGGGCTGCCACTTCCCCAAGCTCCGAGAGCACAGACTTTCACTGAGACTTGGATAGCAGGATCCAGCCCGTGAGGCTGTCTTGCCCGCCCTGAGGGTTGCTGTTGTTTTGACCAGCTCTCTGCAGCGGAAGCCCCAGGCAGTAACTTTCACCCGGACTGGGACTTGGGTAGAAGACCCTGAGGGTTGTTGTTCCTCAGACCCTGCTCTCTGAGCCCGGCGCGGCTGCCGCTTCCGGGAGCCTTGGACTCTGCGCTCCTACCCCTGAGGTCCGAGTGATCTCGGGTTCTGGCTTTTAAGGGGAGCCGTACCTTTTGAACCGGGTCCAGGTCCAGGAGGAGGGTTCCCAGGGTCTGTGCTGTTGATCGTTTTGAATTTCGGCGCCTTAGGAGCTTCTAGTTTGAGATCGGTCGGGAAGGGTTTTCCGGAGATCTGAACTTCAGCTTTCTCTAAGCCGCCATCTTAACCGGAAGTCCCCTTTATTTCTTTTGAAAATGGATCTCAGTTCTCCAGTAATGATAGCATCTTTTTAAGCTAAGTTCACTCTAGATATGCCTACAAAGCAGTTTTATAAAAGCTCATGAGCTCAATGATACACATCTCATTACTACTTCATAGTGATGCTCACAATCATGAATAAAGCAACTTCTTATTTTCTTGTCACTGGTATAATGAAATCTAGGATCAAAGTAAAAAAAAAATGTCCTTGGTGACAAACAAAATGCTTTGCAAACTTTACGCAGATTAATCTACACATCATCCTAGGAAAAAATACAAAGGGCTATTTGTTCTATTTTACAGATAGGAACCTTTGCATGGAAAGTATTTTTCCAAGGTCAATAGCCATCATCAGTAGCATAAAAAAAATCTAGGTATTTTCATTGTGTCGTTCCCTTTACTATAATATCCACAGGAAATTAATCTGCTCCCTTGGCAAGTCTTGAGTTGATTTTATAGACTTTTAGGATTGGGAGCTATATCATTTAGTCTAACACCTTTGTTTTATGGAAAAGAAAATGGACTTGTAAAGAAGAAAAATAATTAGTGGTGAACCAAAGGCAAAAAGCCAGTTCAGCCAATTCTCAGTCCTGTCTTTCTACTTTGCCAAATGTTTGGATTTGAGCTGCTTAATTGACCCTCTTTTTCAACTTTCATCTGAGTTCCTGAACTATTTTTTTCTTGACATTACTGACCTCACCACTGTAATACGTGTGATATAAAAAAAGAATTCCCCCACCTAAAAGAATCATAGAATGGTAAGGTCACAAGAGATCAATTTGTCCAACCCTTTTGTTTTTCAGATGAAATACATGCCCACATAAGGTTAAGACTTCAAGGTCAATTAGGAATAAGCATTTACAATAGAGGGGAAAATAGAAGGCCATTTTCAGCAAAATACATTAAGAAAATTGCTGTGAACATTAGAATGTAGAGGCTTCTCCTATTGCCTTAGTTCCTCCCTCTCTCACAGGAGGTTAGATAGGGTTTTAACAATATGTTAATTATTTTTAATGCCTCTAGTCTACCACAGAGAGAAGAGCTCAAGAGCTGGATCCATGCTAAAAATAAACCTTGCAGATCTGTTGGGTTGCACTAGAATTGAGGGTAAATAGCTGTCATCCCTACTGGAAAAGCTAATCCCGTCCTGCCTTTGACTTTCCCTAGAGAATTTTCGATTCAGGTTTTCTGAGTTTCTCAGAGGAAATTGTTTCCCCAAACTCAGGCAGATTGGGTTTCTCAAAAGAGAAATGAAAATGAAAGTTCTTTCCAATTAAAATATGATTATTAACACAAGGCTGTACCAGAGGAGACAGAAAAATCTGGACTGTGAAGGACTGAGTAGAATGCTCCATAGAGGGATGGGGTCCATTGATGACTCATGTTTCCTGAGGTGCCAATCAGAAGCAGAACACAGTGGCAGAACTAAATATCATTGACCTCACTCACTCCATCGCCCTTAGAGACTGAGGAAGATGAATGAATGCAGGTGATGAAAATGTTGTGCAACTGCAGATCCATTTATAGAGCATATAAAAAGGTTAACCATGGGGAACAAGCAGTGAGGGCTTACTACTGGATTTATAAAATGTGGGGTCAACCTAAGGCTTGTTTCGTTTTGGCCTCCTTTGGGGATGGACAAGAGGACTGACAAATTATATAGAAATCAATCCATACAAAATTCTAGAATATGAGGCAGCATGATAGAACTTGAAAGAACTAAAATAATTGGAAGATTTTCTTTGATACAAATACTCCTCCTTCTCCTTACTACTTGGGTGCCCTCAGGCAATCCACTTAATCTCTAGGAGTCTCAATTCACTCATCTATAAAATGAGATGATTAGACTAGATGGCCATTAGAATTGCTTCTCGACTCCTAAATTTATGGTGTTGTGATCTTATATGCTACGACTATCCATAGAGAAGTCAATGAGTATTTACTAAGCACCTATTATGTGTCAGGTATTCTGCGAAGTAATATAGTCAAGTTGAGGGAAATCATTCATCATGGTCACTAGTGGCTTGGGTTTCCAAAATTAAATAAAGCTGCCAAATATCCCAGGGTAGTTGTAGCCTTGAAAACAGTTCACTTTCTCTTACTCCTTCAGATGCCTCACTTCAAGCAGCCAACAGGAATATGGAAATGGAAGGTATTCACCAGAGAGAAACTAACTTGAGATTGTTCTTCAGTTATTATCCATTTGGGGGTAGATTCCCCTTTCATTAGAAGAACTGGTTTTCTTTGAGTTCTATTTTCATGTCACCTCATCCAAAGTCTCTATTATTATCATGGATCTGCTGAGTTTGGGACATGTCCAATCATATGCCTCATGGGAGCAGAAAGTTAATTTTTTACCTTTAGATGACTATAAAGTCCTCCATGACCTCAGATAACCTTTGAGCTTACCACAAGTATAGGTTTGGTTATTGTAAGATTATTTTCTTTTTTTATTATTTTATTTAATTGATTAATTTAGAGTATTTTTCCAGGATTACAAAAATATGTTCTTTTCCTCTCCTTCCCCTAACCCCCTCCCATGAGGGAATGAACAATTCCATTGGGTTTTACATGTGTCATTGGTCAAGACCTATTTACATATTATTGATATTTGCACTAGGGTGATCATTTAGGTTTATAACCCCAATCATATTCCCATTGACCCATGTGATCAAGAAGTTGTTTTTCTTTTGATAACTCTTACCAAATTTAAGAGCTTGCAAGCTAAGGAAAAAATTTTACAAGAAACCACAAAGAGATAATTCAGCTATCAAGGAGCACCAATCAGGATCACACAAGATCTGGCAGCTTCTACACTAAAGGACTACAAGGCATGGAATATGATATTCAGAAAGACAAGAGAATTGGGTCTTCAACCAAGGATCACCTACCCATCAAAACTGACTATATACTTCCAGGGGAAAGTATGGGCATTTAACAAAATAGATTTCCAAGTATTTGTAAATAAAAGACTGGAACTAAGTGGAAAGTTTGATATCCAAACCCAAAGATCAAGAGAAACATGAAAAGAAAGAGAGAGGAAAGGGGGAAATTTTTTTTAATTTAAATTTTCTTCTTTAAGGGCTTCAATAAGGTCAAATTGTTTATATTAATTTATGGAAAAATGTTATTTGTAACTCTCAAAAATTATATTCACTATTATAGTAATTAGAAGAATCATTCATAGGTAAAGATTGGGGTAATAAGTGGTCTAAGATTACATGCAAAAAAAAAAAGATTATTTTCAAGATATATTTTTCCAGAAAAAATGTATGCTATGAACATGATTCAAAGTCTTTTGAATCCCAAAAAATATTTCCAGTCAGCAACCCCCTACTTATATTAAAGTAGATGAATGATAGCAATTAAGAGAATTAGGATTTTGTGATGGATTTTTTTAAAACCACAAGTTCCTCAACTGTGGAAATATCAGACCAGGAGAGAAAGTTGGTATCCCACTCTACTTCACAAAATTGCAATTTCTTTTAAATGTTATGGAAATATTCAGGTTTGCCACAAACATTTTTTATCAATTTTAACAGAAATTTGCTTTTTTTTGTTTATGAAAAGTGGACAAATTTGAAGTTAATCTACTCACTGGCCAGAAATAGTACTGATCCTTCCAAGATATATATCAGGAAGTTCTTACAAAGTAAGAGCTTTGTTTGATTTTTTGCTGCTTTTGTTTTGCTTAAAAGTAGTAATAAATTTCAATCTTAAAGTAATTCTTCACTAGAAGTACTCAGAGTATCCACTTCTCTCTCCAATCAACAGTATTTCTTTATAGCTATCAAAGAATCCAGGAGAAAACAATAGGAAGGGAAGTGTCATTTCAAAATAACTACATAATCTAAAAAATAACTGGGAAATCAACCTACTATAAGGCACATTTAAGACCTATGTAGATTAAATTATAAAGTAGCCCTCAAAGAAGCAAATAATGGCTTGTTCAAAGGAGCAGAAAACATATATTATTTATGGGAAAACTCCCTATTTCACAAGAATTCCTGGGAAAACTGGAAAGCAGCTTGGCTAAATTTAGACTTAGACCTACATCTGATGATATATTCTCCAAGGATGTCAACACGAATTCATGACCTGCATTATTATATCACAAAAAAATTAGAAAGGAAACAAATGAGGCAACATTCACAACTCTGACTAGGCAGATAATTTTTAACATTGCAGCAGCTCATATGTTAGTAAGGCATAAGATAAAAGTACAGTTAATTGTAACATATAACATTATATTATAAAAAGTAGCACCTGGGCAGATTTTCTCACTTGTCCTCTAGAAAAGCTTCCTTGAGTCCAAGGTGGTCTTTGGTTCACCATACATTTAGAATCATACCCAATAACCCCACCCTCCCCCAACCTTTTACTTCTTACCAGTCACCAGAGAGCCTAGTAGTTCAAAACTAAAGTTATGTAATTATACAGCTTGGAGAGTTAAGGCAAAAAATAATACCTTCATGCAAACACAAATATTCCCTTATAAGCTTCCATATCATTTGGGAGATAGTTAAGTACCAAGAAATAACTAAATAACATGGACAACATATATAGAGGGAACTCATTTGGCATGGGAATATATATGTGAGGAGACAAAGTCCAAAAACCTATCTGGCTAGAGCATATAATTATATATGGAAAAAGCTTGTAGCCATGACAATTTATAATAATGACATTACCCAGTTATTGATGTGTCTTGTTGTGATGCCATCAGTCTATTCTGTAGCCTGAGCATGTTTGCCTTTGTTTTCAGCATCATTGCCATTGGGAATTGCTCTACTCATGTTATGACCATTGGTTTTATCTCTTTATCAGTTTCTGGGTCTCAGATTTTCAGGGCTTCTTGTTAACTATCTCAGCTCCTACAAACTAAGGTACAGTAACCAGAATGCTTATTTCTAAAAAAATCTAGACTGCCAGTTTTTAGGTCCTAGTTGCTTTATAAACCATAATATCCACATACAACTAGCTGATCAAAAGCAAGGCAGAGTGCTCCCAAGTAAAAATGAGGTCTATTCTTTTGCCAAAATTGTTTATAGTACTGGATCAAAGTATATATGTTGTACTGGACAACCATTTGATTTAAGAATAGACAATTTCTTTTTGCTTTTAGTCCAAGATTCCACTGACTAATATCCTATGCCTATATATATATGTAGATAGATAGATAGATAGATAGATAGATAGATAGATAGATAGATAGATAGATAGATAGATAGATAGATAGATAGATAGTTTGGTGACTGAATTTAGAAAAACAAAAATATTACTGTTCTATGTAGGCTAGAGCCAGTTAACTCTCCACATCTTTTTTAATAGGCATGCAAATTAAATTGGGCAAATTTGAGGACTAAATGAAAAGGTCAAAGCCATTTAGCTTCATGTTCCTACTCTTATTGTGTATATCTGTCACCACCACCATTACCAAAAACACTGCCTTTTTTTATGACATTATGGCTAGTGTAAAACCTGTCTTCCTATAAGTACAGAGATGAATGGTAAAGTAAAGTACTATTTTTATGGCAGTAAAGGGGCTGTTCCTCCTAGGGATAGCTCAAGGGAGGCTTTGCCAAGGAAGTGATACTTTATTTGAGCTTTAAAGGATGGGTACCAATTCAACATATGAATAAGAGAAGGAAAACCATTTTGAGCATTGGGAACAATATGAACAAAGATATGGAGTTGGTAGGGTGTATGAGATTTTTAGAGAACAAAAATAGATCATTTCACTTAGGACCTAACATGTTGTGGAGAGAAAATATAAGATATTAGATATAACTAGAAGGGTATAATAATCTTGAGTTGGAGTCTTGAGTGTTAAGCAAAGTAATTTGAAATTTACTCAAAATGAAGTTTAAAATATGCATTTTCAGCAATTAATATGGCAGATAGTTTGCATCAAATCAACCCAATTTAACATGGGTCAAACATTTTGAATATTACACAGTCCTTGAAGTATAGGATATGAATTCAGTCTGTTAACTAATAAGCACACATTAAGTGCATACTATGTTTCCAGCCCCTAGATTCTAGGCACCTAAAGAAAAGGCAAAGAAGAAACAGTGTCTGTCCATGAGGGGCTTGGAGTCTTACTGGGGGAGATTAAATTTGTGTAAGTAGGCATATAAAAATGGTCTTAAGAAAATGGGGGATGAATAAAAGAGTAGCAACTGGGGAATCAGGAAAGAAAAATTGGTGTTTGAGTTGAGCACTAAGAGGCAGAAGTGAGAAGGGAGAGAGATCCAGAGTGGAAATATAGAAATAGGCAATGGAATAACACGTTTGAGGAATAGTGAAAGGTCAATTTGTTTAGAACTTAGTGTACGTGAAAGGAATATGTATTAATAAAGGTTAAAAAAATGTTTCAGCCAGTAGCCAGGTTTTTAAGGGCTTTATATTCTTAAAAGAAGCATTTATTTATTTTTGATAATAGAGAGCTATTGGAGTTTATCAAATAGGGTAGTGATATGGTTATATTTGCACTATAAGAGAACCACTGTGGCAGCTATGTGGAGGATAGATTGGAATGACCAGAGTAGGGACTTGATTTAGGGAATCCAACTAGGAGACTAGTGTAAAAGTCCAGAGAAGAAGCGATGAGTGCTTGGATTTGAAAGGGGGTTATGTGAGTAGAAAGATGTTGAAGAGTTAGAGATGTCAAGATTTGGCAACAAATTTGTGGGCACAATATTGAATTCTGTTTTGGAAAGGTTAAGTTTGAAATGCTTGTGGGACCAGCTTAAAGTATTCAAAAGGGAGTTCATGATCTGGGACTATATAGTTCAGGCAAGAGATCAAAGTCTGAGGTTGTCAGAACAGAGATGATAATTATATCAATAAGAATTGATGAGGTCACCAAATGGGAGAGGATAGAGAGAAGATAAAAGGACCTGGTACAGAGTTTTGTGGTGCATCTATGGTTAAAATACAAAATATTTGAATTTTAATAATTTGAGATTCAGCAAGGAGGCTGAGAAAGAACCATCAAACAGGGAAGAGGAGAACCAAGAGATGGCAGCATCACCCAAATCCCTACAGAAAGTAGGAGCTGTTTCTCACAAGTAGACCTCATTGAGGAAAGTGTTACTTGGGAGCCACGGTAGAGCAACAACTATCCTTGGAGGTCTGAGCGCACACTGACAATGGGATCAGCTTTAAATCTTGAGCAATGAAAGAGGAAATTATTTTCCCTTGTAACTACAACACCTTACTTATACTAAGGGCTATTCTGGGGCTAGCTTGTACTGGTTTGTAGGAGCCTATTGTTAAAATTTTAGAGTGATCATTCATACCTCAGAAACCAGCAAACTACAGATTGGAGCTTGATTTATTTATTTGTTTTTTTGGTGGATGGTCTAGGCTTAAGAAAATAATACATATTAAGCTTGAGATTATGTTGTACATCCTTTTCTTTATCCCAAATAGCCAGCCTATCAGCACTCCCTTGTTTATAATCCATCAAAGAAAAGCCATGCCTATTTTTGACCAGTGACAATCACAGCTCCTGCCAGGTATCTAACTCTTCAAAGTTGAATATAAGCCATTAAACAATAATGCTGACTGGTGCTTTAGAATTTGGAAACTATATATACCTACATTTGTTACCTTGACAAGGCTAATACACAATCATTCTTGCACCTTTGGGTTTCTAATGCTCTTTTTGTCCAGTTCATTTTTTTTCCATTTTCATTTCTTTTTATTTGCCTTGATACTATTAGACTGTGTCTATGAGCACATACTATTTCTCATCACATACATTATTTTCCACATAATGTGGAAAAGAGAGAAATTATAAGGCATGCAGCAAGGCAAGAAGCTGGAGATTGATTAGCTGTCAATCAAAGAAAGATCCATTTGGAATACAGTTGAAGGCAAGAGCCAACTGCTGATTGATTTTCTGGGCTTCTTGGCTGATGGTGGTGACTTTGAAGGAAGAAGCTGGGTTTATCTCTGCGACTTGGGATAATCAAGCTGGAGGTGGCCTGGCTGATTGGAAGGCAGAAGAAGAAGGACAATAGTCCATATATCTCTCTCTGACTTGCTCTGTTTCATGGTAGTGACTGAATAGCCATTTCTCTCAATATCCTCCAACCTAAGACTCACTGTAGAGAATAGGAAAACCCCCAACCCTCTTACCTCCATCCTCCATCTTTCCTGTCTTCCCCAATAAACCTTTACTTGAGATTAAAAAAGAGAAAAAAAGTATTTCCTCTGAAACATCATAGCTCAACCTGAGTGATTTAGAAGGAGGCTGAAGAAGAAAGGGGGAAGATAGCTGAACAGGTTGAAGAAGGAGGTTGGGAGAGATAAGAAAGGAAGAGGGAGGAAGGGAGATAAAGAGGGAGGAGAGTAAGACAAAAGAAAGATAACTACCTGATCTGTTAGTTATCTAGTATCCATCAAATATACACCCTCCAATATTATCTATTACAATAACAGAGTATTCAATAATGCATTAAATGTTCTCCTAGAGATGCATTTAATGCATAAAGCATGTCTAGAGATTTCCCCCTTGATTTTTAAAAATATATATCAAAATATTAGCTTTAGCTTCTTTCAATCTTATGGCATATTCCTGAAAATATATCCTTAACCCAACTTATCACAGAAGAATAAGGAAAACCACCAAGCAACATTTTGATGAGCCATAAAAAGTTTTATGTGTTTTTGTATATCCTATCCAGTCAAACTACTTTAGTGTTTGTGAAGCTAAATGATTAGCAATTGGACCTCAAGAGAAGCACAGGGAAATGAATAGGGAATTCCAAAACCACATAAAATTGCCTTAATTGGTTGAAACCTCTTTCATATCTCTCCAAACCAGCCTTTTATACAAGATGATTCTAGATGTCAGAAAAATCTCAGGTTACACAAAGTTAAACTGTTGGAGTTCCATATTAAATGCTTGGGAGAAATATCTCAAAATGTAGTACAAGATTTGTATGTTCTGAAGAAAGCCCAATGAGGCTAAGTTCAGTCAGGATAACATTTGTGACTTGACTCATTTGACTTGCAATTAAAAAAAAAAATCTGAACCTATTTGGTGCTGAGAATTCCTAGTGAATAAACTCCTTTTATCAATGGAATCAGTTTGCAAACCTTTATTTAGTGTCTTCCATTTTGCCAGGCCTTGTCCTAGTTAGTGGCAATATAAACACAATAAAAGAAATAATCACTCCTTGTAAGGAACTCTTCTGAAAATTAGTGTCAGACAATTTCATGGGATATTGAAAAGTCTACCATACTCGCACAAGGCCACACAGGCAATATATGTCAGAGACGAGACCTGAATTCAAGTCTTTCTGATTCTGAGAGCAGTTCCTTTAACCCTGTACCAAACTACCTAACATAGTAAAGACAGGAATAGGACTTGGACATATAGTTTCATTAGGGAATCCCAGATGAAGAGAATCTCTTTTAATGAGTCTGTACCTTCTCTGCAATTTCTAGTCTTAGAGAGTTATCTAGGTTCCAAAGAGGTTAAGTGACTTTTCCTAGGGTAATAGAAATTGTATGTATCAGAGTCTGAATCTGAACCCAGGTTTTTCTGGCTTCAAGACCAGCTCTCTCCACTTTGGCAAACTTTATTGTGAATATCATAATTAATGGAAATAATTTTCTAAACACATAATTCTATAACCTTAACCTTATTGACGAAATCAACTTGGATATACTCCCTGAAAGATTATCAATTTCAGAACAGTTACTAATCTGTACTGGTAAAGATAGTTTTCTCATGGGATGTTTGCTATGTCAATGGTATCATAGGTCCAGCTAAGGAAAAATAATTATTTGGGGGTGCAACTTATAATGAATGTGAGGGAGATATCCCTCTAGCAAAAGTCCTGAAGTTGGTACTAGATTGAATAATGATTACGAAACACAGTGGAAAATGACTTCTTCTGCCCCAGAGCTCCACTGGAAATCAGCCAGAAGTTGGATAGCATTTGGAAAGGGAACTCTGCAAAGCCAGCACCAATTCTGGCTAGCTCCCAGGATGACCAGAGTGCCCAGAAACAAGTGTGGCCAGGAAGATGTTTCATCTCAAGGCAGTGAGAGTGGAAGGCTTTGCTAAAAATGTCCTATGATGGTCAGAAAGCCCTGAAGTAGGGGCTGTAGCATGTCAGGGAGTGATAACGACTAGTGTTTGCTGCATAGCATAGCTCACCCAGGAACGCCCCAGACCTAATGGTGCTTGGAAATCCATACAGTCCTGTCCTGAGGTTCTAGAGAAGGCCCTGAAAATCCATTGCTCTGCAGCTCCCAGATGCACGTTTGCATTGTTAAGAGAAAAAGTCTGATCCGGTGGTTCTGAATTTGGAGCATATAAACATTTTTATTTCATATTTTGAAAACTACATTTCAATATAATTGGTTTTCTGGGTCATCCTCTGTGGGCCAGCTAGCACAATGGATAGAGTGCTGGCCCTGGAGTCAAGAAGATTCATCTTCCTAAATTTAAATCTGGCCTCACTAGCCTTGCTATCTGGGTGACACTGGGAAAGTCACTTAACCCCATTTGCTTCCGTTTCTAATCTGTAAAATGAGCTGGAAAAGGAAATAGCAAACCATTCCAGTATCTCTGCCAAGGAAACTCCAAATGGGGTCATGACGAGTCAAATACCACTGAAAAACAGCTGACTGACAGACTGATTATCCTGCATATTTTATTTTATACATTTAAAATTATTCTGAGAAAAATCCACAGACTGCCAAGAGAGGTTATAATACACAAAGAGGTCCAGGACCTCTGGTCGAACCTAATCATGCTCAGGAAGCTTTTTGATTTGTTTGATTTTAAGTGCCATTTAAAGAGCAGCTATATAAAGGTGGGAACAAATGGTTCCTCCTAGGAAACACAACAGTTACAGATAAAGAGTGATTATTCCATTAAAACATTTGGTTGAGTGACCTTAACATAAACACACACACACACACACACACACACACACACACACACACACACACACACCAAAATTAAGGTATCAGGAAGGTTGTTTTCATTATCATAAAGGTGAATTAAGAGCAGCAAAACGACAGGTCAGAAGCTGAACCATCCTCTCCTTGAGACACCCAAAATGACAATAGTGAAATGTACATAACTTGGAGGACTTGATGAAATAGATTTGATTCTCAAAGCAATTTCCTTCCCTACGCTACTAAAAGATCATTTATTGATGTTTTTAGGAAAAAAAGAAATAGTTCTTTTCTTTGTCTTTATTTTCCAAGCACAGAATATCATAAACTTGTAGACGTCTTTAAATTTTCTAGCAGAGTAAATTTTTGTTTTTCTTACTTTTTTAAAACTAGAAGAGAAAGCTTGATGGACCAAGAACCAAGGGAAACAAAACAATTTCTTATTTGAATCTCAGCTGTTTAACCAAACCACATTTAAGTGACGTTTCAAAGGCCATTCTTGTGGCCAAACAAGGTCAGGGTGACTCTGAACTCCCCTTGGTGCCATCGTAACCTGGTTTGATTCCAGCCTGCCTTTGTTGACAGCTTTATAGTCTGTTTCAGGTATTGTACACGGCCCCCAAAGAACACTACTGGAAATACCGGTTCTAGCACAGGTTTACACTGAATAAGTCATTGTAAGTATTTTATGTCTAATTATTTCCCTAAACAGTTAAAGAGATAAATTGAAAGATGGACAATAACAAGCTGAATTTCTCTCCATTGCCAGAGTGACTGCAGCTGATTGTTCTGACAGGCTCCACCATTTAAAAAATACCTTTTATTGTTGTATCTGGGTCATTTCTGGAAATATCCACCTTCCTCCTCCCTGCCCGGAAATTAAACCTTCCCTTGTAATAAAACAGGTAAGCAAAAACACCCAATTCTGTGACTGCTGTAACTCTGTCTGACAATGTACATGACATCCTGCCCTCATAGTCTCCAGACTTGCTGCCAAAAGGATTGAAGTATGTTTCATAATATAGACTCAGCAAATAGAGGACTGCCTTTCTAAATACCAGTTTCATGGACTATTTCATTGCTATTGCCAGTTATATAGTTGGTTCCAATTCAATAAGAGTAAGAACACTTTTTTTAATTTAAAAAAATTAGATTTTTGTGGCAGAATAGATGGAGGACCATCCTCAGAGCCAGAAAGACCTATGTTCCAGCAAGTCCTTCCTCTGATCATAATAACTACATAACCCTTAAGCCTCTGATCTCTCAGTGTTCCTGGAAGCTCTTTAAGACTGAAAGTTGTCAAGATGAAGATGATCCAAATCAGTGAAAATAATTTCCCAAGAGTTCTCTTTTCTAAATAAATATGCATCTCTTGATATGTGTATATATGAGTATGTGTCTGTGTATGTTCACTCACATACACAAACACTCTCTTTTTTATTGGCTTGGTTTTATCCTACAAACCTACTAAAGGTGGAATTTTATAGGATGTAAGTTCTTCCCTTTTAGTGATTTCTGAACCTTGCAGCCATCCTTTCATTTTTACTTTATATTACATAATGTTACAGGAATTGTGGATAGTCTGAAGTTTCCGCTGAACAATTCAACAATTGGCTCTTTCCCAAAGTAATGCTATCATTCACTTCAATTCTGTGCCCTGACAATTTGTGTCTTCAACCAAGAGATATAGGATGAACCAGGTCAGACAAGAACAAAACCAAAAATTTCACCGTAAGAGAAGAGTGCTGCCATTTTATTCTAGGAACAAGAAGGCATGGACATGAGTCTAGACATATAATCTTATCCTGGATGATAAAGAACCCAAGAAAGGATAGGTGTCACAAAGACAGGGTGCTTTTAGCTGTTTCTTTTAATATCTAAAATGAAATGAGTCTACATTATGGAAAAGGAATGTGTATTATATCATGGCAGCTGGAAAAGGAATGTGTATTATATCATGGCGGCTGCTTTCCAAATTGATACTCCCAGGAAGAAACTGTCAAAATTTGTGAAGCCCTATTTTTCTTCTTGTAACCCCTACTTGTCACTATAGCAGATAACATAGTTTTCTGAAGTTGTCATACAATGTAATCTCTGTCACCTCTTCTATTCCAGTCTTTAAAATTCCTCAGAAATATCATCCACTCTCTCATTCTTTATTTTGGTTCATAGAAGAGGTATCTCTGTTCCTCACTATGAAAACAGAAGTCTAGGAATAACCATTGTTTATCTTGACTTTGGAAAATACTGCACAAGAGCACAAGGCCTGTGTAGGAGCTTCTTCTATTAGTCATGACCATAGAGTTACAAGTTGTCTATCCCCATCATTTTTCGATTTATGACAAAAGGTCTCAAGTCAGTGGTTAGCCAATAATGGGGACCTAAGGAACAAAAAATTTATTAATCTCTGTTGTGAGGTGACTCAGCCTTGGCAATAGATTGAGATAAATATTGCTTCCTTCATCTGAATTACCTCTCTCTATTTCAGCTCTTGGCTTCTACATGTATTCACCACTTGCCCCTATGCCTAGTTCATGCCCAAGAGACTCCCCTACAAAAAATCTTATTAGGGGGCAGCTGGGTGGCTCAGTGGATTGAAAGCCAGGTCTAATGATGGGAGGTCTCTAGGTTCAAATCTAGTCTCAGATACTTGCCAGCTGTGTGACCCTGGGCAAGTCCCATAACCCCCATTGCCTAGTCCTTACCACTCTTCTGTCTTAGAACCAATACCAAGTATTGATTCTATGACGGAAGGTAATGGTTTAAAATTTTTTTTTTAAATGAAGATATCCTGAGTGTCCCACCATGCTCAGTCTACATAAAAGTCTCACATATCCCCCATGCATTTGTTGCTGTTTTTCAGTAGTTTCAGACAAGCTTGACTCTTCTCGACCTCATTTGGGGTTTTCTTAGCAAAGGTACTAGAATGGTTTGCCATTTCCTTCTTTAGCTCATTTTACAGATGAAGAAACTGAGGCAAACAAGGTTTAAGTGACTTGTCCAGGGTCACATAACTAGTAAATATCTGAGGTCATCAGGAAGATGAGTGTTCCTGACTCCAAGCCTCGCACTCCATCTGTTACACCATCTAGCTACCTCTCCAAGTATGCCCAATGTTTGATCTGTATAAATGTGCCTTGATGATATATATTTGTGTATCAGTAAGCTCGAGGTTAGGAGGCTGGAAATCAGTGGTAGAGAGAAATGTTCTATTGCTAATTTTTATTAAGATATGAGTTCACTAAATGTATTTGCTTTGAACGTGGCCCTTTGGTTAATGAGCCAAAAACATACATATAGTTGAGTGTTTAGAGAAGATTCTGACCTGTGAAGTAACTAGAAACCTGGGGGTGTTTCATGGGAATTTGTGGATGGGGTGAAGGTTACATAGAAGGACACCATATTGCTCAAGGCTTCTCTGGGCTCACCATTTTGGCTGCCCTGCTATTTCAGAGATCCGTCAGAGAAATGTTCCTTCACTAGGACCTCACACAATGCTTTGTTTTGTACCTCCTTCACTCTGAAACACTTATCTATCACGTTATGTTGCATGGTATAGCCATCTGTGTTTGTGTCTTATGTCCCTACCAGACTAAGCTCCATAAGGGTAGAGATCATTGCTTCCCTAAAGTTTGCAAACATCCTAGCACTTAGTACAGTTCTGTGAAGAAAGGAAGTAGGTAATATGTATAATTTAATGAGAGGAGGGAGGAGGGTGTTAATGCAGTTGATGCCAAAATCTAGCACAAGACAGTGAAGCAAGCCCTCTTTATTGAGAGAATATATTTACAATAAAAATGGTAGTCATGGAGGACAATGGAAACAGGAGGAACTGAGCTTACTATTGGGGCCCCAGAGAGAATGGGATACCCCAGACTAAAGTAAGATGGGTTTGTAGAGGGTTCTTCTTTGGTTTAGCAGGACAAATGGAACAAAGAGCCTATATGTGGGGACTGGTGCAGATTCATGGGGAATTAATTGATATTCAAACTCCCTCTTAAGAGGAAGGGGATTTTACATTATTCCAGGTGTTACTGACAGAGTAACTGAAGGGATTTGAGTTTCCCCAGCTTCTTAGTGGGGTGGGGAGACCCTTGGGGTCATGGAGGGAAGGAATGGAGAGAGTGAGAGGAAGGAAGGACAAAAGAGCCTTTTCTGGTTTTTTTTTTTCCAGAACCTAGTATTTAATCTTGTGATAATTATTAGGAAAATGTGTTTGTTTGAGGGTACACTTAAACTTAAGTATTTTAAAATTGAACCTCTGTTCCCAACACATCATTGAGATTTTCCCAATAAACCAGAATGTTTCAATGTAATAGCTCTAATACTTTCCACAAGAATGCAATTTAATTCAACAAACGTTTTTTAAATAGCTCTAGTACTAAAGACTAAGTACTGGGATAAGAATTTGGGATCCAAAGGCAAAAACCAAATAGGCCCTGACCTAGGGAAGGATTTGATGGTATATTCAGACAAGTAGATCTCAAAACATTTGCAAAATAAATGCCAAGTAACTGGGCAAGATAAAGAAAGGCCTCTTGAAAAATATGACCCTTCAATTAACCTACCACCAAGCAGCACAGACCCTGGGGATACCAAGACCAAAGGAAAGAGTGTTTGTCCTTAAGAAGCTCCTGGTAAGAATAGACAACAGGTGCAATCAACACATATTCAAAATGGATATAAAGGGATGGGAGGGGATACCAGCAATGCAGAAGGATTAGAAAAAGTTCTGAATAGAAGGAAAGGTTTGATCTGAATCTCAAAGAAAACCAAAAATTCACTTTCTCCTTTTTCACCTTCATTTCTCATGATGCACTGGCCTTATTGCTACATGTTCAAGCAGTCCCATTGCATCTGGACTCCTCCAAGTCACCCCCCACACTGTCGGTTATTGTCAATCTCTCCCTCCCTGTTGGCTCATTTTCTATTGTCCATGTCTCTGCTATCCTGAAAAAATCCACTCACTTGATCAAACGTCCTTCCATTTAACTATCATCATTTATTCTTCTGCCCTTTGCATTTAAATTCTTCAAAAAGGCTACCAATGACAGAGGCCTCCACCGTTTCTTTCACTCTTTCTTAACCCCCTACAACCTGGCTTCTGACCTTATCATTCCACCAAAACTACTCTCTCCAAGGTATGAATGATTGCTTAGTCGCCAAATCCAAATGACTTTCATCAACCCTCAGTCTCCTTCACCTCTCTGCAGCTTTTGACGTTGCTCATCACTCTCTCCTTGTGATACTCTCTGCTCTCTAGGTTTCCCAGGACACCTCTCTCTCCTAGTCTTCCTTCGAACTTCTGACCATAATTCTCTGCCTCTCTTGCTAGGTCCTCCTACAAATCAAGCCTTTAATAGTGAGGGTCCCTCAGGGTTCTTTCTTGCACCCTCCTCCCTTCTCCCTCTATTGTACTTCACTTGGTGATCTCCTCAGCTCCCAGATTTAATCTCCATCACTATGCTGATGATTTTCAAATCTGCTTTTCCTTCCCACTTTCTCTGGGGATCTCCAATTTCACAAATCCAACCATCATTTAGCCATCTTGAACAGGAGGGTCAGTAGATATCTTAAACTCAATCTTAAACTCAATCTGTTCAACACAGAACTCATTATCTTTCCTCCTCAACAAAGGGTAAAGGACAAGTGATGGGGCAGAGTGAACAAGGACCAGCACTGCAAAGATCAAAATAAAACAAAATGCTCTATTTTCTCATTTAGCTTGTCTCTTATCTCTTCTAGTCTCACCCATAAGAAATAGTGACTCAATTTACTGAGGTCACAAGGTTTATTAGACATGTAATAGAGTTCAAATTTAGATTGATTTACCAATGGAATTGGAATATTACTTAAACTTCTTATCCCTAAATTTTTTCATCCCTAAAATGAGGGAGCTAGGTGAGATGACCATTAAGTTTCCTTAGAGCTCTGAATCTATGGCCCTATAAATCTGACATAGTAAGAGTATAAGAAAAAAAATTAAGCATTCTCCATAATAAAGAAGCTCTGTCTCAAAGAAAATTATTAAACAACTGTTTTCCTTTTGGAGTGCCAAAGGGAGAATCCTAAAGTGCTCACCCGTTCTAGGTCATGAGAAAAATCAAAGGAAGGATTACATGTCTGAATCCTTATGTCTAGTTCCCAGATTAGCGAATAGTTTTCCTAATCTCCTGACTCATCACCCACAGAATTTTCAGCTGCTGAGTTCAAAATAGTTCTATCCTTATCTTCAAAGACCTCAATCTCCAATCGTCTTCTTCTCTAGGCCTGAGCAACTCCCATACCAATTTTGGCACTGGCCCTGATCAGGTCTTAGCAACTAAATTAGATGGGGGCAAGGGTCACAGTGGCTGCCAATCCAACAGATGTCCTCCTAACTCACATGACAGACAGGGATCCCCAAACATATTGCTAGGTTTCACTGTTTCTTACACTAAAAATGGTGGACAAAAAACCATTCTCAAGAGAAACCAAAAATGTAATAGCCATTGTTTGCCGACATGGTAAGCAAAGAACCCTGATCTACCCATATCTTTCATGTCTACTGAGATATTACTTTTAAGGTCAAAATTTAAAAATTGGGAGAATTCTAGAAATATGCACCTGGAGCAAAATGTCTTCATTCCTCATTGTTTTCCTTCATCTATTTCTCCTCATTGAACTGGTCATTATTTCTCAGCAGACATGACTCCAAACTTCTCTATGGAACCTTAGAAACCTCTTCCTCCTGGAAGATTGCTGCAATCCTAGAAATTCCCATCTCAGAAGTACCCTTTACCTCTGCAGCCCCTCCCTCTGATTGGTTGACTCTTTCAGCACCTCCATTTAAGGAGGGTGCCCAGCCAGCCATGTCTTCACTTCTCATCAGGATTTCCTCTGGAATTCTCTACCACTCTTTGCCCCACTGCTTTTCCACTTCCTTTTGTATGGTGCCTTTCCTCATTAGAATGCCTTCCTTAAAGACAAGGACTGTATTATTTTTTTTTAATTTATGCTGTTATTGACTGACTTTGGGAGAACAAGATACAGGGGGTAGGTGGTCCTTGGCTCCTGAAATGATTAGACACAATGTAGACAAACCCCATGCCATCAATTACCTGGTCTCTTGAAAATATTCTCTTCAGAGCTTTCCTGTCTTCTGTATTTCCATTGTTACCATCTAATTATAAATGTTCATTATCACCAGCTTAGATTGTTATGATAGTGTAAACCTCAAAATTTCTCAGACTTATGAATGTTGGAAATTTCCCCCATTGGGGAATCTTCTACTTAAAAAATTCCCTAGCAGATAGTGAGAATTCTACTTGAATGTGAGGGCTCCTTGCCTTGGGAATATCCCTACTCCACCCTATTTAGGACTGCTTTAGGACAGAGAGCTCCTTGAGAACAATGAAAGTGCTTTGATCCATGCTTATGGAAGGGACAGGAAGTTCTTTGTGTCATGACTATTTTAGAATTGATACAATGGGATACTAAGTACCTATAAAGGTGGGGCAACTTGTAAACTACTTAAACCTAAAAGGGTGATAACTTATTCAGAGGTTTTTTCTTAATGAAATTTGTCAACACAGCAGCATTTTTTTCTGACTTACTAAAGAGATTAAAATTACTCAGCTGTGAATTCAAAATGGGCAGTCCTTTAGAAACATCTACAGTGATTGGTAGATGTAAGGACTTAGGGGAGGTGACAGAGGAGATTTTGCCCTTAAAAATAAGAGCTCAGAGAAGAGCTGGGGTGGATTCTGAGGGAGCTCATTTTGAGAAGACTCATTCAGGGGTCTCTATTTCTGACTCTCTTCCTGAAGGAGAGTTCTTTGAGGAGCTCCTCTGAGGGACTCTGTTCCTCTGGGGTAGGAGCTCTGGAGGCTCTTGAGAGAGGCCCTTTGAAACAATCTCTGGCTGGAAGACTCTTTGAGGAAGGACGCTGGCCTGGTGTCATTAGAATTCCTTACTTAGACAGATCTTATGGTGAGTGTTAAAAAACTGACTGATTTCTCTTTTAAGACTCAGGTCTAGGCCATATTGGCTTGAGGCCCTTCATACTTATTCCTTTCTTACTCTCTCTCTCTCTTTCTTTGATTACTCATTGTATTGTTAATTAAAATCTCTATAAAACCCAATTGACTTGGGTATTTGAATAATTGGGAATATTTCCCTGGTGACCACCTTATATTTGATTTTAAACCCAAGACACTGTAGTGAAACATATTTCTGTGGTCAAAATTTACTCACCCTCTCTTATATCTATCACAATTTATATCTTCCACTATTTTTATCACTACAGTTTAAGACCTCAACCATTTCAAATCTCACAATAGCCACTTAATAGTTTTTTCTTGCCTCTATTTTATCCTTTATAATACTCCCAGAATAAAATTCTTTACATAAAGATATGGGCATATTGCTTCAGGGGCTTCCAGGTGAAGTTGTCTTCTTGGTCAAGGACCCCTATAATCTGGCATCACCCTGATGTCCAACCATATCTGTTCTACTCTCCTCCTTTCTGTACCTTTCTTCCTTTTTGTGATCTTGTTTAATATTATTCCTTACACACAGAATATCTTCTATTCCACCTCCTTTTTAAAAAAAAATTAGGATCTGCTCTCCCATCACTTCAAAAATCAAATGAACATCTGATGAAGGGCTTAGGGCAATACAACCATTGCTGATGACAATTGGTGAATAAAACAACTTTAATAACCAGTATGAGTGGCAAAAAATTGGAAAATGAGGGGATGCCCTTCAAAAGGGAAATGCCTGAACAATTTATGGTATCTATTGGTGATAGAATATTATTGTGCTGAAAGGAATAATGAACTGGAGGAATTCAATTTGAACTGGAACAACCTCCAGGAATTGAGGCAGAGTGAAGGGAGCAGAACCAGGAGAACATTATACACAGAGACTGATACACTGTGGTACAATTGAATATAATGGACTTCTCTACTGGCAGCAATGCAATGATCCAGAACAATTCTGAGGGACTTATGAGAAAGAATGTTATCCACATCCAGAGAAAGAACTGTGGGAGTAGAAACACAGAAGACAAACAACTGCTCAAACACATGGGGATATGATTGGGGATGTAAACTCTAAATCATCACACTAATGCAAATATTAATGGTATAGAAATAGGTCTTGATCAATGATACATGTAAAACCCAGTGGAACTGCTCATTGGCTATGGGAGGAGGGTGAGAGGAAGGCAGAGAAAAAACATGAATCTTGGAACCATGGAAAATATTCTAAATTAATTAAATAAATTTTTCAAAAAAAATATAGTCTGGTCTTGTAGACATACTTAGGACCAGAGCCCCATCCTCACTCTCTGCCCTTCTCCCCATCAAGGGAAGAAAATCCAATCCTCCCTGCTAGTGCCGGACACCCAACTCCCCTTGCTACTAGGACATGATGTCCTATCATTACATAGAGAGCAAAATTGGTGTTCTCCCAGTCCTTGTGATTCAGTGTCACTGGCTACCTAAGTGAAAAATTCCTTCCTCTGTTACTACTTCCTCCTCAGCCTTCTTTTTTGCCTGTGCTGGTATTCTGCTCTGCCTTCTCCATTAGCACCCCACTCCCAACATACATACACACACACACACACACACACACACACACACACACACACACACCAATCCTATTCTATTGTTAATAAGTTGCCTTTAGCATTAGATATTCTCTCTCCCACATCTTTCACCTTTTTGCAACCATGGAAACCTGCTCCCCCTAAAGGAATACTATACTTTTGTCTACCCTTTTGCAGTCCCTTCTCTTATGCTCCCTAGACACTGAGTCAAGAGGTAGAATAGACATGCTTCTTGTTCCTCCCTGTCACTTCTACAATGTCTCTCTACCATGGTTACTCAGAATCTGACTCTCTTTAGAGGTTCTTTTCATCCCAATATATTATTCTCTCCTACTTTTGGTAGCAGTTATCTAGTAACCTATAGGTCAACTCCCAATTCAGTGCCTGACTCAGTCATCCTCTCTAATCCAATCCTTCTCCTTATACTTTAGAATTCAAATATGCATTCTGTTAAATTATCTTGGCTTCCCATTTTATTTTACTTCAACTTTTATAATGTGCATCTGTTTCTCCTCATCCATACTTAGAGGTAGTAATGCCTTTACTCTCACAAATGTGTTTTTCACATTGAAGATTTGGAATTATGAAATTCCTTTGACTTTAATCTTTTATTTTTCCATCTCTCCCTATGCTTCATCCTTCTTTATTCTATTCATCATACCCACCGCTATCTCCATTTATTCTACCCTTCCTAGCTTTCTCAATGAGTTTCCTGAACTTCAAAGACTATGTCACCAGCTGCCTGCTGGATATGTTCATCTTGATGTCCTCCCTAGTTCTGGAATTCATTCTGCTCTTTATGTAGATCAAGACTGTATTAAATAGGTTTTCAGTTTTTTTTGGATGTTACATCATACTGCTAAATCACAGAAACCGGTGTCCACAGAGACTTCAATACATGGATCAGGTAAGAAATAAGAACACCCTCTGTCTCTAGTTATTTGGAATAGTGCTAGAAATGTTAGCTTTAAAGGTAAACCATGAAAAAAATTAAGAGCACATAAAATGGCAAATAGAGAGCAAAATTTTCCAGGTTGGTACTATAAAGATTTGCTTAGAAAACCCTAGAGAATAAGTGAAAAAAAACTAATTGAAATATAACTTCAGCAAAGTAGCAGAACATAAAGTAAATCCACAAATACATTAGCATCTCTGAATATTATCAACTAAGATTAGGAGTAAAAAAATGGGAAAAGAAATTTTACTTACTATAACTATAAAATGTATAACATATTTGGAACCAAGACTATTTAGAAGAGTAATTTGTTCATAATATCTGCTCAGCATTTTCTTTCCTAAGTTACCACTCTTTTCATCCTCCATAAGACATATGCAAAGTGTACTTTTATGGTGTTTTATAAAGAAAGCATTCTAGGAAACTACTATTAATACTGCTCAGTCCTCTTTCCTAGATTCATCTATCCTTATTCACATAATCCACTCTAGGTTCTAGTCAAAACTGGGCCAACTTTATCAACATTTACTCCTTTTTTTGTCTTTGCTCTGTCTAATTGCATGGATTGTCTTTCCATTTATACCTCTCCCCATATAATACCTGCCATCTTTCGAGGATCCTATCAGTGGTACATCCTTCATGACACCTTTCCTAATTCCCATAAGCCATTCTTTCCTCAAAACAAACAAAATACTTTTTCTGTATTACTCGTACCTCAGTTATCACATTCTACCTCATATTGTAGGAATTTGTGAGCATACATTTTTCATTTTTCCTGTACTAGGCTCTAAACAATAATGATAGCATTTATATACCACTGAACAAAATATTTCAGGAGATCCTCAGAGCAACCTTGTGAAGTAGATACAATTATTATCCCATTTTACAGATAAAGAGACTGAGAAAAAAATTAAGTGACTTGCCCTGGGTCCCTCAGGTAGACACAGCAAGTAGTAATAGAAATAACAATAACTATCATTTATATAGCATTTTAAGGTTTCAAAGTACTCTACAGATGCAATCTTATTTTGTAGTCTTATAACAACCTTGGGAGGTAGATAAAGAAAGTGAGGAAAATAAAGGAAAAGTAACTTGTCCTGGGTCAATATCGCTGTAAAGTGTTGGAGGCAGGACATAAAAGTTCTTTCTGACTCCCCATCCAGTCTGCCCACTGAACCATTTAGCTTCTAGAAGCAGTTTAAGGGTAAAACTGTGTTATTTATCATTTGCATCTATTACAAATCCCAGCACAGTACTAGTGGATGGATGAATGAAGGGTCTTAATTTTGGTTGACTTTTTCCCTCACCCATAAATGCTCTCTCATCTCTCTGAACAGAGCAGGTAGCGGGTAGCAAATGAAGTGATATTCAAAATTTTCTAGTCTCTCTGATATCTCTGCATTGTTTTATGACATCAATCCACCTCCTTTCCATAATTAGATACTCTTCCCCCAATGGCTCAAAAAAGAAACAATGGCAAGGAAAAATTCATTGAGAGTAGAAATGCAATAATCTATCCCCTGCTAGGAAATTCTGACTTTCATTCTATCATTCCTGATAGAAAAATCCTGAAAAAAAAAATGAGACACTTGATTCTTGGGCCATGCATTTCTGACAACCTACTGAGAATGATTTTTCATTTCACAGCTGGTTAGAACCCTGCAAAGAGAGACAAAGGTTGTTTATATATTCATGAACTGAGTTGTTTCCCCAGTGTTTCCCCAGCCTCCCCCTATTTTTTTTTCCAACAGGAACATTGCTCAAAAAATATGCCAGGATCCATTATTACTATAGTATAGCTACCAGCAATCTCAAAAAATTTGTAAAGTTTTCTTTGAAGTATCTTTTTTCCTTAAACATTCTCAAAAGAGAATTTACTGAGATAGGGAGATCATATAATTATTTGAATAGGATGTTTTTGCTGGACTCTAATTGAATCCAGTCCAAAAAAAAAATGTTGCTTGTCTACTTTATGTCAGGAACTGCTATGTAGGTGCTGCTGATACAAAGAAAATGCAAAATTGTCCCTACTTTTACTCAATTACATTCTACACATTACAAATAATGTGCAGAGAAATATATATGTCTATGGAATATATATTTTATATATTGTTTAGTTATTTTTCAATCCTATCAGATTCTATCACCCCTTTTGGGGTGATCCTGGCAAGATATTAGATGGATTGCTATTTCTTTCTCCAGCTCATTTTACAGATGAGGAAACTGAGGCAAACTGGGTTAAGTGACTTGACCAGGGTCACAAAACTATAATTTCTGAAGTTAGATTTTTACCCTGGAAGTAGAGTCTTCCCAACTCCAAGTGTAGCATTCTATCCTCTGCACCATCTAGCTGCCCACATCCTGATATTGAATATGAATATTGAATATATGAGTATGTGAATATATGTGAGAATTTCATCATGTGGTATAGCTAAATATATAACATCAATAGACAGAATAACATGAAGATTTATTTCTACCACCCTGGTGAAGTCACTCGATTAAATTCTGGTCTCTCCTGAGGATTGTATTAAAATCCAAGTCCAGAAATGCTCAAAAACTAAAGGTTTTCCAGCTTTCTAGAACCTGCAATAGCTTGCATTCCCTTGGCATGATTGTGGCAAGCCCAGTGACTTCACACAATGAGGAAATGTCAAAGTAGTACATCTGGCTGTTTTTCTTAAAAATAAATGTATGTTGCCATATTTAGTTTTACATCACCTACTTCTCCCAGACTATCTCTAACCCTTTCCAGAGGTGATTCCTTATCACAAAGAATAAAAGAAAGGACAGGGATAGTTCTCCAAAACCAACATCAAAAAAGATTGACTGAGGGACAGCTAGGTGGCCCAATGGATTGAGAGCCAAGCCTAGAGACAAGAGGTCACGGTTTCGAATTTGGCCTCAGACACTTCCTAGCTGTAACCCCCCTTTGCCAAACCCTTATCCCGCTTCTGTCTTGGCACCAAAACTTAGTATGAATTATAAATTTATATATATATATATATAATATGTTATATATAATATAACATATAAATAAATATAAAATATAATTAATTAAAGATGAAAGATGAGGGTTTTTTTTAATTGGCTGATACACTATTCCATATTCATAGTCTCTCTAACTCTTCAAAGAATAAAGGACAATTAATTTGCATAACCACAGAGATAGATATAATGCAATAAATTCGACTGAACTGTATTTATGAGAGTTACAAATCTGTTGGCTTAATTTTAAAACAAATATTCTTTACCACTAATGCAGAAAAGGGTTATCCATGTTGAGAGTTCATGCCACTTAAGGAAATATTTTTTAAGTTGTCAATTTTTTAGCATGAAATAGAAAAGACTGAGTTAAGGAGAGAAATAATCACAGTGTTCAAATATTTGAAAGACTCTCACTTGGAAGAGGGAATAGACCTGTTTTACCTCAGTCCATAGGGAATAACTAGAAACAGTGGATTAAAATATCAGAGACAAATTTATAATTAAGGTAAAAATACTTCACGTATCCAATCAATCAATAGGCATTTATTAAGTGCTTACTATGCTCCATACACTGTAAAAAGCATTGGGAATCCCAAGAAGAGCAAAGAACAATTATTGCTCTCATAAAGCTTGTATTCTAGTAGGAGAGACAACTAAAAGTGTAAAAATTGACAAATATAAATAGTTAAGCACATACAAGATATTTAAAGAGAAAATGAAAGGTAACTTGAAGGGGCAAAGAAGGTGAGGGCACATGATAGAGATAAATAAAGGACTCCTGCCAAAGGTGGTGTTGGAATCCCTGACTTTCTTTCAAGATTTAATCCAAAGAGATAGAGATGAGGAGCACATTCCATTTTAGGCATGTGGGAGAGCCCATGCAAAAGTACAGGAATGATGAGTGAAGTAGAGTGTACGAACAATTATAGGTAGGACAGTATAAGTATCCTCTGTGGGACAGATTGTAGAATGTGTGCAGGGGTGTTTGCTGAAAGAAGATTGGAAAAGCAAGATGGGGTCTCTCCATAAAGAATTTAAGATGCCAAATAAAGACTTTATATTTCATCCTGAATATAATAGGAAGCCAATAAAAGTTATTAAATGGATTGTAACATGAGCAGACATACCCTTTTCAAAAAAGTCATTTTGCTGACTAAATGGAAGAGGGGTTGGAGTGGGGATATAGTTGAGGTAGGGAAAGCAATTAGAAGGCTATTAAAACAGTCCTGGTAAGATGTAATGAAAGATTAAATTATGGTGGTGGCTATGTGACTAGGAGAACTGGATGTATATGAAAGATGTTGAAGATAGAAATAAATTTCCTAACTGGAAATGAAAATGCAAAAAAGGCATTATTTGAGAAGGAGCAAGTATGCTTCTTCAAGGTTTTCAGCAAATGTTGAGTGATTACTAAAAAGTTATATTGTAGAAAGTATTCTTATCAGCATATATGTTAGACCGGAAAACTAACAATTCTCTTCCAACTTTGAGCTTTTGATTCTGTGAAATAAAATAATCAAATAAGAGAAATTAAGTGTAATTGCAAAAATTAATTTCTCATAGATAGACTGAGCAAAAAGGCATTTCTGCCTAAATTAATTTACCTATTCTGCCGGGAGCCATCAAACCCATACTGTTTGACATAGTCACATGTAGAAAATGGGGGTTGCAAAGTGGCCCCCAGGAAGAATGGAAACATCCACTCAGCTCCATTCTGTGCTACTTCTCTCACTAACATCCCTTATTATTGGAATTGTTCCCCAAAGAAAATAGATGAAAACAGCATGCTTGCAGGGTTAATACAGATATCCCACTCTATTCCCCCCAGAAAAACACCAGGAGATCCTACTTACAAAATTAAACCTAAGGAATCTTATGTACCCACTTAGATAGGACCCTCTTTTCTAGGCATAAAAACTTCTGGCAAATCCGTGCTCAGAATTCCCCACACCCCATGTAGAGGCCAAGAACAAGCTTCTCTGACCTAAAACTGGGCCATGTTGATTCTACCCTCTGACCCTGCATTTAGAAGCAGTGTTTTGTTATCTCCTTAGGCTTTGCATTTGTTATTGGAATCCATTAAATCAAAGTATGTATCTGTGTAACCACTGAGGGTATAAAATAAAGCCAAGCCTGAAAGTAGGCTCCTTGTGATAGCTATGCTACAGGTTGAAACTTTTAGCTCTCTTCCTATTCATTATCCACTGATGCTGCCACACCTAGTGAAGAGCCCCTGCACTATTCAGTGATATATCAAACTTCCCCAAAATTATTTCATAGAACTAGGAAAAAAACCCACAAAATTCATCTAGAAGAACAAAAGGTCAAGAATATTGAGGGATTTAATGAAAAAAAAATTAATAATAGAGGTCTAGTTATACCAGATCTCAAACTGTACATAAGTTAATAATCAACAAAATAATCTAGTACTGGCTAAGAAATACAGCAGTGGAACAATGAAACAGATTAAATAATCAATGTAGAGTAGCAAATGACCATAGTAACCTAGTATTGAATAAATCCAAAGATCTAACCTTTTGAGAAAAGAACTAACTATTTAACAAAAATTTCTGGGAAAACTAGAAAACAGTATGGCAGAAACTAGGCATATACTAATATTTTACCTTATACCAAGATAAAGTAAAAATGATGCATGATCTTAAAATAAAGGGTGATAACATAAACAAATTAAGGGAACACAAAATAGTTCACCAGATAGACCCATGGATAAAGGAAGAATTTATGACCCAAAAAGACATAGAGGAAATAAGAAGTAAAATGGATAATTTTGATTACATTAAATTAAAAAAGGTTTATACAAACAATCCAAAGTAACCAAGATTAAAAGGGAAATAAATAACTGAAAAAAAAATTATAGCAAGTGTCTCCAACAAAGGTTTCTGGTCTCAAATATCTAGAGAACTGAGATAAATTTATAAGAATACAAGTCATTCCCCAATTGATAGTCAAAAGATATCAAGAGGCAGTTCTCAAAGAAATAAAAAAAATATCTAGTCATATGAAAAAAAATGCTCCAAATCACTATTGATTGGAGAAAAACTAATTAAAACAACTCAGAGAGTACCTCAAATCTATCATATTGGTTAATATGACAAAAAAAGTAAAAAGATAAATGTGTAGAAGATGTGAGAAAATTGGTCCACTGTTGGTGGAGGTATGAACGGATATAAGGATTCTGGAAAACAATTTAGTGCCATGCGTAAAAGGTTACAAAATTGTCCATACCCTTTGATCCAGCAATACCACTACTAGATCTATATCCAAAGGAGAACATACAGCATTTGTAAAACCCAGTGGAATTGCTTGTTGGCTCTGGGAGGGGGGGAATGAAGAGGGGAGAAAAAGAAATGAATCATGTAAACATGGAAAAAAATTTTTTAAATTAAAAAATTAATTAATTCTAAAACAAAAGATATCATAAAGAAGGGGAAGGGTTCTATATGTACAAAAACATTTATAGCAGCTCCTAAAATTGTCTTCATTAGCAGAGACATAGAATCAAAGGCTCTTATAGAATCAGGTTGCCTAAAGGGCATCTCTGATGGAAAAAGGATAGATCTTGTAGTAAGCTGATTGAGAGACCTCTGGAATCAAGCCCCATGTACCTCCAAACAAATTCCAAACTGTAATGCAGTCCTAGTTTCTTTCATTTATATTTGCCAGTCTAAAGGAGTGTGATATAAGTCTTTGTAGAAAATATATGTGATATATGGTCTATTCCAGCAATGGTGAACCTTTTAGAACCTTTTAGAGACCATGTGCATTGACCTCCCCCCAACCCCTACCCCACCTTACCCCAGACAGGGGAGGGAGAAAGGAAGGTGAGTAGCCTGAGCTCTCCTCTCAGGGGAGGGACTATGTGGAGATGGGTGGGAAGGCATGGTAGAAGGGAACAGCTCTGCCGGAGTCCCTCTGCTCTACTCTGCTAGGGACAGTGTGCATGCCCACAGAAAAGATTCTGTGTGCCATATTTGGCACACGTGCCATAGGTTTGCCATCACGGGTCTATTCAATCCATCTACCTGTGATTCTACCCATGCAAACAGGAGTATTTTTTCTATGGATAACAGCAAACATTTCGTTTCCTCCCATATAGGGATGCCTGAAATATTAAGTGGTTTAGGAAGTAGCATATAGTGGACAAAGATTCTGCCACAGAATAAGAAGATTCAAATTCCCCTTGGATATATACTGATTGTATGACTTTGGGCAAGTCATGCTCCTTCTCAAAGCTCTGGGCAACTGTAACATTATAAATTGGTTAAGAACATGCTGATCATCAATGGGAGAGCCAGTTTCCCCTCTATCATTGATGTCTTTCTTATTCTATTGAAAACATATATCTGGTCTCATATGAGGATTGTTTCTAGTATTAGGAATAAGAACTTTGAATTGGAATGCCTGGTGTTTTAGAAATGCGCTGGCTCCTGAAGACTGTACCTATGGAAACAAAGCACTTCCTCCCTCTGAATTCCTGCATTTTCTGCTATCCACAGCCTTCTCTCTCCCTTTTCATCATCCTCCCTCCCCAGTGTCACTGAGATCTACTTTTCCCAGAATCAGTAGAGTGACTGAATCCATAATTTTGACAGAACTTTGAGGGTAATGATGTATATAAATTCACTGGCATGAGAACTGGAATTTTGTTCTCCATTTGTGGTTTAAATTGCTAGCTTTAGGTTAAAACTTCTCCCCCAGCATTTTACTTTCCCAAATGTTAAAATAGACTCCTTCCCCTCCTCCTTGACTTCTTTTCAGCATCATTGTGCCTGTCACTTAAGCATTTCTGGTTTGGGCTTGACTTTTAAAACAAAGACCCTCAACCTGAAAACCATCAATTTTTCCCTCATCTTGATTCATAGAATTCATGTACCCAGTAGGACAAAGTAAAGCATTCTGCATTTGGGCCCCACAGAAAAGATGACATGAGTCAATAATTTTGATTAAAGCTTTTCTATTGGTTCCATTTGCATGTTAATATTGGAAAGGTACTATTGAAAGAAATGTCCATTATTTTCGGATGCAGGAAAAAAAAAAAGAGATACTTAAAATCTTATCAGTATACACAGGGGAAGAGAGAATGGAGTGTTTCATTAACTTTCTCTTTTTCCCCACAAGATTTAAGGCTTATGTTTAGTTAATGCAGAGCACTATCTGAGCAGAAGAGTGAAGATGAGGCTTTTAAAAAGCTCAGGGGACCAATAAGGCACAGCACAAGGTGGTTTATCAGATTCCAATAGACCAATGCTGGTGGTTAAAATGGACTCTTTATGAGAAAACCCTGAGGCTGTTTTAATTTGAGGATGAGGAAAATAACCTGCAAACCAAGCAAATGCCCTGCATTTCTTGGGGGGAAAATGCTCTAGTGCTCCTACAACAGCCTGCTTTTTTCCCCCAAAATCTTCCAGTGCACTTTGCATATTTATGAACTAATGCCTGTGCCTTAACACTGAATTCTACCCTATACTCTCAGCTAGGTTCAGCTTTTGATACATTTGATCTCCTTATGTTTTTCTCAGAAAAAAACTTATCCACCCCTCCCCGCTTCTAGGCTTTGGGTACCTTGGCGTGACCTGGGACAGAGATTCTTAAAATGATGTCTGTCCATGGACCCTTTGGGGGTCTGTGGGATATTAGGGGATGTAAATTTTAAAAGGAAAAATTTCATTTATATTTTCTCTAACCTCTGAACGAAAATCTAGGATTTCCTTCCATTATGATTTTTTTTTTGTAATACCATTATTTCATAGGCTTTACCAGATTCCCCAAGGTGGTTTATTGGATTTGAAACATAAAAAGATTAAGAACCCTGACCCAAAGGATAGAACACTGGACTTGGAATCAAGATCTACCTGTATTCAAACTCTCTGAGCCTCAGTTTTCTCACCTTTAAAAATAAGGATAATAATAGCAACTTCATAGGGTAGTTAAGGATTAAACAAAATAATGTACACAAAGCCCTTTATAAGACTCAAGATAATACATAAGTGAGATTATTTCATTATTAATTTCTGAAAAAGTTTATATTCTTTAGAAGAAATCTACAAAGTACATGTGAATATCTACCCAGAGATATGATAGAATTTTATAGCTGTTGGACTCCTACTTGTCACTGCCATTCATGTAATTTTCATTAAAGTTTGACTTCTCAAAACCCAGATTGACTCAGCCTTTGTCAAAATAAGTCATTAAAAATGGCAGGACAGGAAATGAATGCTTCTCAAGAGAATGTATTTTTTTTTCAATTGCTACATCCTCTACACTTTTCTGTTCTCTTAAGATTATTTGCATGTGTAAATTTTAAGAATTACCAAGACCAATTTTTATCAGCCAACTATTTTAAAAAGACACTGAAATTGATTTCACTCATTTCTTTGCTGTAAATATTTTAGTCATGATTTCTTTTAGGATTCCTGAATTAGACACCCATATAACCTTGCTTTATTTCAATAGTCTGTTGGTAGGTCTTTTTGTTTTTCTCTTCCCTCTTCTATCCACTCTCCATTGAAATTCCAAACCAATTTTTCTAAAATACAGGCCTAATCATATCAGCCTCTATTCAATAAACTCCAATGACTCCCTATTATCTCAAGGATCAAATACAAAATCCATTATCATTCAAGGACTTTCAAAAGCCTATTCCCCTTTTCCACCTTTCCAGTTTTTTTACATTTTACTCTTCTGCCTCATAATCTTTCACTGACATTAGTCTCCTTGCTGTTCCTCAAATGAGATAATCTATCTCTTGACTCCAGGCATTTTCTTTGATTGTCTATTATATCTGGAATTGTTTCTCTTTTAATCTCCACCTCCTCGTTTCTTTAGCTTCCTTCAAGGCCCAATTAAAATCTCATCTTCTACAGGACCCTTTCTCCAGCCTCTCAATTCTACAGAATCTTCTTTCTGTTAATTATTTCCCATTTTATCTTGCACATAGTTCATTTGTATATATTTGTTTTCTTCTTGCCTCCCTCATTAGAATATTATCACCTTGAGGGCAAGGACTATTTTTTGCTTCTTTTTGTATCCCCAGTACTTAGCATAGTGCCTGGCACATAGAAGGTGCTTAATAAAGATTTATGAACTAATCAGGGAGTCAACAAGTACATATGTGAGTTTTGCTTATCCTTTCTTTTCAGGAGGGACCAATGACATCATAGGGGGATATCTTTCCTTCAGTTAAGTGAAATAGAGTTGCACAAAATCATCAATCTCATTCTTTTTTCCACAGCTGTCAAAATTTAATGCCAATACAAAAGTACTGTTTATGGTCAGGGATACAGTAGGTGGTCTTGTCATCTTTGATGTCGAACCACAGTGTCTGCTTCACCTACCTTCATGGCTGTTGAAACAATGCATTTTCATCCCACCTATTCCACCAAAGGAAATCTTCACATGCGTGGGGTAGACATTTCCCTAACTCACCAATGGGTTTGAGGTTTTTCAGTTATTTTCAATGCAGTTTAGCCAATCTGCTGGACAGTTTTACCATAGTGTAGCCATTGCATATGCTATGACTTCTTGGAGCCACAGGTGAGAGTTGAGTAAAGAGTGGACTCCGAAGGTGGATAAGCATCCCTGAAAAGCACCAAGCAAACCCTCCCACCAGAGATGCTAGTCTGCCCTGAACAACAATAGCAAATACACATGCTTGTATGGAGGCATAGAAAGGAGTAAGAGTGATAGAAGATAATTACCAATAGATGACCAGATGGACCAACCATATACTTTTGTTTAACTTCTATTTTTTTCTTCCTTTATATTGTTAGCACATAACAAAATGAATGTCTCCCTAGCAACAATCTGCCTAGGATTCTGCATTCTTCCTCCTTGAAGGAAATTCTAATGAGGAGCAAAGCCAAATATTCTTCACTTTGAAAAACAATCTTTTGACTACTCCCTTGTCAGTAGCCTCAAACATCTCTCTTTAAACATTTCCTTTTCCATCAGAGCTAAACAGACCAAGCTCCCCACAGGTACTAATAATCAGGAAGACTGAGTGGAGGCATGACCAAACTAGAGAGGTCCTTGAGCATCAGTCTGAGGAATTTAGGATTTATTTTGAAGTCAATAAGGAAACACTTGAAGTTTCCCATTAGAAAATGACTTCGTGAATCTAGTGTTTTAGGATGATTACTCTGAAGAGGCAACTTGTGGATAAAAGACAGGCCTTAAAAATTTGCCCAAATCAGTCCTGTCTTTGACACATACTAGCTATATAAAGTATGAGGGGACTCACTTAATCTCTGGTGTCCCAGGAAGCCCTCTATCAGATATAAGTTTCAGATCAGTTGGATCATCAATGGAAGATGTTTCAATACTAATGTTCTTCCACATAGATGAAATCATAAGTCTAGGCTGGGGGAAAGAAATCAAATCACTTGCAGTAGTAAATGAGATTGATTTGAAAGAGGTAAGCTTGGAGACTGGCAAGTCCTTTAGGAAAAAGATTTAGAAATATAGACTTTGATTATAAAGACCTATTAAAAAATAGTGACAGCAGTATTAGCAGAGGAGTCATGAGTATTGTAAAAGTTAAAATTAAATTTCAATAAAAATATTATATTTAAGTGATCTATTAAATGATCATTAGAAATCAAGGAATAAAGAGAATACAAAATAAAGACCACATGCCCATGGCTGATCAGCCAGTTCAAACACCCACCTTACCACCACTAAGCTTGGGACCAGAAATAAAATGGTGGGACCTTTCACATCCCTGCCTAATATCCCCTATCTACAGGAAGTATGTAATGACAGGAAGCCAGTGGGCTCCTGGGAAATGTAGTTCTTTTTTAAGGGTAACAATATACATTCAATATACAATATTTCAATATACATTCTCCCCTCCTCCCCCCCTGAGATCAGTGGAAGACTAGTCTCTCCAATGGATCTTATAAACATAAACAACTTTGAAATTACAATAATTTGGGGATAAAGGGAAAAGAGAACAAAACCAATGATTGCTAGGTGCATTGACAAAAAGCCAGTTAGGGGGAAGTCTCCTTCAGCATAAGACTATACATACAAAACAAATGCATTCAACCCCACACAGTTCAATCATCACATCCCAAAGTTCACTCTGAATCTTCTGGTGCAGTGTGTGGTCTGTGCAGGCATCTTAATGGTGCCTTCTCCAAACAGTTCCCTTACTGGATTTGGAGAGGTAGCATGTTTCTTATCCTAAAATTACTCTCAAAAAGAATTTAAACTTTGCGATTTAGAATAACAATAATACATTCCCCCCCAAAGAGAGTGTTGAAAAACACAGGGATAATTTAGGAATGCATGACTGAGTTATGAGGTATATGAATCAATTGGTAAGAGAAATCAAAAACATCAAAAAAATCCAAATAAAAAAAAGAATTTCTGGATGAAATATAGACTATCAAAGTCTTATGTGTTAAAATTTGAAGTAAAAGAAAAATAAATATTTAACAGGTTTTTGAATCAGGGTCCAATTAAAATGATTTAAGCAATTATGCATTTACCCAATCAGTAGCCAGGACTATAGAAAGTTTGCCACACCATGAAAGGCCAAAAAGGGACTAGATTATAGGAGCCAGGTAGGAGCCAAATTTGAAATACTTGGTAGAATATGGGACAAGGAAGACCTGCCTTTAATACATGTTAAACAGCCGCAAACTTGAACCCCAAACAAGTTCAAGTCCTCTTGTCTTGGCTCAAAATTTTCATCAATCCCATTGGGATTGTTTGGTCTCTTTGACCTTGTGCTCAATTGGCACTATTCAGTTTAGCTTTGTGTTTCTTTGGCACTGTGCAATGGCTCTTTTTTGTATTCTCTTGTCCTGGAACCAGACAGAATCATTTAGCAAAGTCCCACAATTTTTTTAAACAATCAGTGGCATAATTTTTATAGTCTAAAGCTTTTTGGGTATGCATTGACATTATAGCAAATGTATTTTAAACATATTACTGAAAAATTTTTAAAAAGTTAAAGAAAAATATTCTTACCAAAAAAATGAGATCCATTTCCTTTTTAACTTAACCACCATGTGAGTACAAACAATTTTCAGAATAAAAGAGTAATACAGTAGATAATGCACATTCAAAGGAGTACCAAAGTCCCCAAGATTCACAATAGCCCAGTTAATTACAATAGCAAACAAACCCACTATCATATTTCATATAACTTGCTGTATGACAAAAATCAAACAAACAAAAAAAAACAACCTATGAACTTATGGATATTTGTCACAATTTTTACAGGCATAGCAAATCTTTAAACTTTGGCAAATATATTTCTAAACAAAGTAAAACTTATTTGGATCTAGAAAATCACCAAGAAATCTAGATTGTTCTGGTGGAAGTAAATTAAACTGAAGAATTTTGCAGGAGCTCTTTTTGGCTTCCTGCTTCATATAAATACCTTGGTAGGAACATTTCTTTGTTTCTCTACCTTTAATACAACATTCTTTATAATATAAATATTTTTAAAATCATTCATTCAGAAACCAGAAATTCAGAAATTTAATTAAAATTATTTCTGAAGACCCCCTAGAATTACCATTTGAATTCTTAGCTCATTAAATTCTCCAAAGGTTGTTAGCCAGGTTGAGTCCATCCATCATCTAACAAATGTAAAATGGAAGAAAAAGCTGTTTATTGGCTTTACAATATTTTGTTCAGCATGGTTATAATATAAAGATAACAGAATATATCTAATAGTTAAAACACAGTAGATTAAACTGATTCAGTATAATAAAATAGTATTGAATACATTAATGTATAAATTTAAAACCACAAAATTAAATCTTAAACAAAACAATCAGCAAAATACAATAATATACAGAGACTTTCATTTAAAAAAATAGAGTCTGAAAAGACTTAAAATTTCACCTCCAGACCCTTTAAAGTTCCTTTTTCTAAAATTCATATCCCTATTGTCAGCACTGTGGGATTTCCTATAGTGAGGGAGAGCATGAGTTTAAGGAATCTCAAACTGGATGAATCTTAGAGATTGGGCAGGCCCAAATGGCAAAGGATTGTAGGGAGATTAATTTCTCCCCTGAATCTCAGGCAAGATAATTGAGAGGATCAGTGGTAGAAAGAAAGAAAAAAAAAACATCCTAAAGCTGGAACCTGTTTGAAATAGGTAAATGCACTGCTCTTTCATACAATATGCCATGGTTGTTATCAATTTCCCATTTGGAAGAATCTCTTCCTTCTCCCTGTCCCCCTGAGGTAAAATGCTAGTTTCCCCAGAAGGACTTAGGAGGCTAATTTTTCCTAAGGAAAAAGACACTCTGTTTTTTGTTTGTTTGTTTGTTTTTACTGTCTGCTCTGAGGAGAGACTCCAAGGACTCCTAGCTTCTCTGAGGCAGCAATCAGTCCAGCAGGTGCAGCAACAGCGGTCAGGGTCAGGTCGGGGTGGAGGCTAGTTTAGGAGTGGAGCCAGAGATCAGGAGGAGGATTTCTGGGGGCCAAGACTGGGGCTAGGGTCTGGTGAGTGATCTGGGTTGAGAAGGTCAGGAGGAAGCAGGCAGTATCAGCATTCTAGAGTCAGCAGTGAGGAACAAGGAACAAAGGAGGAATGAGGAACAAAGGACTCAATCAACTGGACTAGAGAAGCGGTTTCTCTCTTCTTTGACAAGAGTCCCCTGGTTAAAAATAGCCCAGTCAGGAGGGAGAACAAGCAACCGGGCAAAAAGGAGGAAAAGAAAAACACAAAGAGAGTTGGAGTTTGCGAAGGTGGGTAGGGTGGGCAAAAAGTCTTGGCAGGAGAAATGTGGCTTAAAAAAATTTATCTAGGTTATCTTAAAAAATTGAGAGGTTCTTCTCTGATTAGCGGTCATCATCAATGTAAAAGTTAAATTTCAATTTCAATAAAAATATTATATTTTAGGAGATTTATTAAATGATCATTAGAAATCAAGGAATATAGAGGATACAAAATAAAGACCACATGCCCATGGCTGATCAGCCAGTTCAAACGCTCACCTTACCACCACCAAGCTTGGGACCAAAAATAAAATGGTGGGACCTTCCACGTCCCTGCCTAATATCCCCTATCTACAGGAAGTATGTAATGACAGGAAGTCAGTGGGCTCCTGGGAAATATAGTTCTTTTTTAGGGTAACAGATTTTCAATTATACAGTATGAGAAACATCTCAAAAAATAGAAATTTTAAGACTTGGTAGTTGGTTGGGGGGAAAAGAAGTGGAGGAGAGGAAGACCTCAGAAACAACTTTAAGTTTCTAATGTAAATAATAGTGGTGGTGGAGAAAGGAAAGTTGGTTGGGCAGAAGATTCTATTTCTTGAGGGAAGGTACATTATGTTTGACACAGTTTCAGGTGTGATATGCAATTTTTATAAAATAAAAGAGATCCTAAAATAATCTGGTTTGTAGCTGATGAAAATGAGCAGCTTAATTCTGATCTAGATTCATAATCTATTTGTATATTTGGCCAGAAAATATCTTAACTCTATGTGATGTATGCCTAGAAAATTTGGCAGTGAAGAAGTATAATAAAATTCAGTGAGGATTCTGAAATGGATTATTTATGAAAACCTGTTCATAAAATCCAAAATGTTATCTTTTTTTTAATTCCCTTTTTACTACCCTCTCTGAAAAGCAGAGTCTTCCATCTGATATTCTGTAGAAGATACTGTGCCTCCCTCATATTTGAAAAATAATCTATGTCAACAGTTGCTCTATCACATCTAATGCATCAATCAAAATGTAACCTAATTGCTATCAGAAACTTTCCCCTGACTCCAGTTCTGTACTAGTGAGTTGAAAAGTATGCATATTGGCATATATGTCCATCACCAAAACTCCTCTTGGATTTGAAAATTTTGAAAGAACTCAGTCGCTAATGTTCTGATAAGCAGTCATTCAACAAGCATCTATTGAATGCCAGGCACTATGCTAAGAGTTGGGGATACAAAGAAAGGTTTTCAAGGACCTGGCATTGTAACTGGGGAAACACTTTGTACATAGGGACATATACATTTTAAACTGATGTTTATCCCAGAGGGAAATCGCTTAGAAAGGCAGTGGCACAGAGCAATCAAGAAAAGCCTTCCATAGAAGACAGGATTTGAACTGAGTTTTGAAGGAAGCCAGGTTTGCCAGGAGTCAACAATGAAGAGGGTAAGAATTCTGGTCATGGAAGATGGCCAGTGCAGGTGTGTAGAATTAGGAGATGGAGTGTCCTTTGGAAGGAATACCAGGTAAGCCATTGTCTTTGGATCAGAGAATTCATGGAAAGGAAGAAGTATAGGAAGAGTAAAAAGGAAAATGGAGTAGGTTGTGAATTAAAAGTGAAATGGATAATTTTATATTTGATCCTGAAGGTAATAGGGAGTGAGATTGCATGTGTGTTGTGGTGAAAATTGATTAGCTGGGACACCAAAAAAATAAAAGAAAGTCTCCAAGTCAAAAAAAAATAGGATTATTGAAAGAGGGATCCAATTTCCCAATAAGGCTGGACTCTGGTCAAGACCAGTAGACCTCAAGCCTTGAGTTTAGACCTTTTGTAAAGGAAATTAAAGCTTAAGACTAAATCATCAGATATGTATATACCAGGGCTTTATACAAAGGGTGAAAGTTCACACAGGAGAAGTCAGCAAAATGTATATAGTAAAACTTGTACACCCGTACTTAATAATTTCACAGCAGAACAATGTGACCATACAAGAATAGAACTGAGAATATAGAAGGTCAGAAGTTTGAATCAGGGTGAGACAACATCATAATAGAATGGCTATAAAGTATTACAAGATTATAGCATATATAAAATATAATATCAGAATCATAAGGAGTATGGGATTTCACATTCACATAATCCCTCCTCTGATTCAAAATGCAGACATTTTTCTTAATGGATCATTTACAATGTAGTAATGGCACAAATGGTGCAGTACAACAATCTTAGCATGAATGGGTACAACTTCCATTAGTACAAGGATATTAATTATAATTAGTAAAATTACAAAAATAAAGAATACAATTATATTTCAGAATAATGGCCTAAAGTTCAATGAGGCCATTATGATGTGCCTAAGAAATGAAGGACAGGTATATTACACATAGGGAGGACCATATGAATGCTCCTGTGGACTGATAATATCTAATTGCATGCCTGCCATTGCACATTTCTGAAATCTACAATAACTATACTTAAGTAGTTCATTAATCAAAGCACAATTTCTGGGATCTTCACAGTACCAGTTGAGAAGGCATCCTAACTGAACTGCAAATTCTACTCATTTATAGAAACAGCAACCATTTTTGCATCATGATTTGCCAATAAATAATGGATCTTTTTATTGGGTGCAAATGAAACAGAGCAACATTGACTTTACCATGGAGCTAAGTATAGTATCATTAGATGGTTGCTGCTTTGGCAGTTCAGGAGGAGAATCCTTCATGCAAGTGCCTGCTGTAGAAGATGTGATGTCAGCAGAGCAATCCACAGTTTCAGGGTTCACCATTCTACTGTAGTCTTAGGAAAGGAATAAAGTCCATGTAGAGTAGGTGAGAAGAATTCCACCAAGACTAAATTAGGGTCCAGATAATAATCTTTGTGGATGTCAAAAGGAACAGGTTATAGTTCTATAATTGCAGGGAACACTGCAACAGGAAGTTGAATAGGATTACAAATATTTGTTGTCTGTTGAAAATATTCATACCTAAAAGACAAA
Organism: Monodelphis domestica; assembly: GCF_027887165.1. Lineage (NCBI taxonomy): Eukaryota > Metazoa > Chordata > Mammalia > Didelphimorphia > Didelphidae > Monodelphis > Monodelphis domestica. The sequence continues at coordinate 191,285,779 of NC_077232.1, forward strand.
TCTATATTATAAGCTTAGAAGCAGTTAACATTTAGAAAATTAAGTAGTATAGCAGTTTATAATACAAATAGAGGCAAGAATTTTGCAGGATGCAAGAAAGGAAGCAAAAGAATGTATGTATACACACATACACACACTATATTTATATATATTATGCATGTTATAATAAATATAAATAAAATAAAATTTAAATTTAAATAAGAACAGATAATATATATATATATATATATACACACACATATAGTTATAAACTTTTTCTGAGATATTTTAATTTCTCTCAGTAGTATGGTCTGTCTACCTGGTAGGTAGGGTCTTCATCTAGCATTCTAGTATGTAATTATGTATTATGTAATGTCAAAACTAAATCTGAACCATTTAGCAAATAGGTGGAATAGGCTCTCACTTAAAAGTACAATTCACTCAAAAATAGTGATTATGTATACATCCTCCAGAACTATTAATGGTGAACACTCATCTATAATAGGAAGTGTTAGTAATTTTATTACAATACAGTAGTGACCTGTGCCACCAACACTGCATTAAAGGATGACAATTAGAGGGAGCTGAGAGAAAAAGGTGGATGGCATTTATAGTCTCCATTCATTGTTTGATTACATGAAACAGTAGAATTATTAGCCTCATATGTCCTGTTTAGAAGTGCAGCCTCAGGAGTTAAGGCATTTTGAAAAAATGACCAAGGTCTGTGTCTTCTGAGGGGCACCTCATTACACAAAGATGAACTAAACAGTATTGTTAAATTAAAAGAGAAGGAATACAAGGAAAATTTCTAACTGATCACAAGGACTAATTTTAGTGGTGACACAAGAAAAATGGAACAAACAAAAAGTGTCATAGGCATAAATCTTTGTTGAGGTGAAATGACATCCAATTTGTAGAGGAGAACCAGCTATACTTCCCATGAAAAGAGGTAGCAGTCACAGGAGATTGACAAATCACATTCCTCTGTATAAGTGATTCATAGATTTAAACAAGTGATAAGTAGATCCATGAGTTGTAACCATATTAAACATATTTGTAATAAAAATTACCCAGAGAAATTTAGGAAACTGTTCAGGGAACCTTGATTCCTGGTCAGAAAAGAAGCTGGTATCATTGGAGGCCATGTTTAAGAAGTGAAAATTTAGATTTGAGGTGAAAGCAAAGAATCCGGGAATCCTTTTGTTCAACTTTGGCTGCTGTAGGAGTAATAAGAAGAACCTGAAAATGTTCCTCCCAAGCAGGTTGGATGGCACTGGAATGCTGAAAGTTTTTTATATACACATAATGACCAAGATAAAAACTATACCAATAGGATCAGATTGAACTATAGCCCGAATAACTTATAATTCTTTTAGCCCATGTTGTTCTCATGTATTTGTCAATTAATAAATCACCCCCTAACATAAAAGTATATACTAGTACAAATGGTCTTGCTTTCACGGGTGGATGGCCAAACAGCATCTAATAAGGAGAGATTGAAAAATCTCCTCTAGGTATACTCTTTAAGTGGAGGAGAACCAAGGGTACAATATTAGGCCATTTCAAATGTGGTTCCTGACAGTTTCTTAATTAAGAGCTTGATTTCCTTATTCATATGCTCTACTTGTCCAGATGATTGAAGATGACAAGGAGCATGAAATCTAGGAACAACTATATCAGTAAAATGAGAGCCTTTTTCTAAATCAATTTTAGCTGGGGGTGGGGGTGGGGGGCTTATCTAGAGACAATTTCCTAACGCAAGTAAGTATCTTAGCTGAGGCTGAATCAGCTTTGGAAACAGGTAAAGCTTCCACCCATCTTGTTAATTGATCAATAATAACCAAAGACTTCAAATATCCAACTTTTGACAGTTATAAAATCAATTTGTAAATACTCAAATGGAAGATTGCTAAAGGACAATTGCCATATGCAATCTTTTTAAAAACATGTTGATTAAAAGGCATATATTCAGGGAGGCAGTTAGGTGGCTCAGTGGATAGAGCAACAGGCCCAGAGATGGGAGGTCCTAGGTTCAAATCTAGCCTCATACACTTCCTGACTCTGTGACCCTGGGCAAGTTACATAACCCCCATTGCTTAGCCCTAACCATTCTTCTGCCTCAGAAACAATATGTAGTATCGATTCTAAAACAGAAAATAAGGGTTATTAAAAGTTATACATGGGGGCAGCTGGGTAGCTCAGTGGATTGAGAACCAAGCCTAGAGACAGGAGGTCCTAGGTTCAAATCCGGCCTCAGCCACTTCCTAGCTGTGTGACCCTGGGCAAGTCACTTGACCCCCATTGCCTACCCTTACCACTCTTCTGCCTTGGAGCCAATACACAGTATTGACTCCAAGACGGAAGGTAAGGGTTTAAAAAAAAAAAGTTATACATTTATGACACCCTGATGTTATATGAGAAGCCACTGAAGAAATCCCTGGAGCCTCCCATGCCCATTTTATTGTGTCTGCAATTGCCTGTGCTCCATAATGACCTCTGGCATGAACTGCCAGGCAGGCTTGGTGATAACATTTCTTTGGAAGATCGAGCTTTCCTTCATCATATTCCCAGATTCCTGATATCTGTTTTACATTATACCTTTGCATCCAAGTTTCCATTTCCTTGTCTTCATAAATGATGTTTGGCTTTTGATTTTTGTTAGTCCCTGCATCAGAGTCTTTACTTGTAGCACTTTTAGCCTCTGCAGCCTAGAGTGGCATTGCATAGACAAGGCCTTTTTTGACTCTCTTTGTGGCCAAATTAGCTTTTTCATTTCCCTTGGATACTGGGTCCCTTTGTGTAACCAAGGCCTTCAGAAACTGAAAGGCTTCAACTAAGTCTCTAATCAGATCAGAGTGAGCTACTTGATTTCCTGATAAAGTTAGGAATCCTCTCTATAGCCATAGCATTCCAGTAACATGGCAGATTCCAATGTTTTATCTGGTATGAGAATGACTAAACTCAGTGACATAATAGCAAGACCTTTACTTCATGAGAACACTGTACAAATCAAAGGATTTCCCAAAACTAAATGAGTCAACTTCTTGACTCGCAAGCCCATGGCTTCCGCTGATCTTAAACAGAGTGGGGACCCCACAGTGACAGGGTCAAGCTGTGTGGAGAAGTAAGCCACTGGGCAAGGAGAATGCAAATATTTGGATCAGTACTCCAGAGGTTACTCCCTTGTTCTTATGCACATAGAGGGTGAAGGGCTTAGAATAGTCATATATTCCTAGGACAAGAAGAGCCACGAGTGCTTTTTCAAGTTTCCTCAAACCAACCAACTATTCTGGATTCATTTGTAAAGGTTCAATAACAGAAGCTTTAGTGAGATCAGTAAGGGGCTTCACAATATCCCCAAAAGATGAGATCTAAGGCTGACAATAACATCTGCCCTCAGTATGGCATATACCTGTTTCTTGGTCCTAGGTACTATCAGCTTCTATAGGGCTTGTATTCTCTTTAAAACCCAAATACTCCATTTGGGCTTAATACCACTGTACCTTTGATTTGGATAACTTGTGCCCTCTCAGAGCAAGTTCCTGAATCAGATGACAATTATCTTCATAAACTTCTTGACTAGAAGAGGCCAAGCTATGCACTGGATCAGGGTTGAGCTTTTAACTTAGAGAATACTGTTAGTGTGTTTATCAATCCCTGTAGTAGTCTTGTTCATGTATATTTGTTTAACCTGATAAATGCAAACAGATTTTGGGATTCAGGACTAATAGGGATAGAATGGAAGGCAACACACAAATCAAATACTGAAATACAAATGGCATCACAAGGAATAGCAGTGACAATAATTATAGGATTAGGCACAACAGGATAAAGAACAATCACATAAGTGTTAATTGCTCTGAGATTCTGAACAAAATTAATAGATGGGCTTACCATGTGGACCAGGCTTTTGCTTCTTTACTGGAAGTATAGGAGTATTTGCCTCTGACTTATTTGGAACAATAATTCCTTGTTAAATAAGACAAATCAATTATGGGAGCAATACCAATAATTACCACTTTAGAAAATGGGTATTGGGGGCCAAATGGTGGTTTTCCTCCTTTGGTGGCAATAGAGATTGAGATTGCTGGTTTAAGTAACACCACATCAGTTGGGGAGTTTGTCTAAATCTCTTCAGATAAGAAATCAGGAATTAACTACATTTTCAGGTGACTAGAAGGAAAGTCTTCATACCCAAGGTGACTTGCTTCCAACTGATCACAACAAAACTGTATCATGATTGTACTGTAAATACTGATTATTTTTAAATGTGAAAAGCAAGGTGTCTCTCTCTCCTATAAAATATCTGATGAAGCAATCCATTTTCAGTAAGAGTAGTAAAAAAGATAATAAAAAATACACAAATATATCCAGTTCTATGAGTTCAGATCCGAAGGTAAGGAAGTCTAAAAGAGTATAGCCTCTCCCTATATTTTGGCAATTTTGATTCTTTGTAGACTTCCTCAGAGATATACCTCTCTATCTTAGAGCTGGGATGGTAGTAGGCATATCCTTTCCCTTTTCGTTTCAGCAATTCTATCTACATCAGTCCATTTATAGTTATAGAGGCAGAGAGTTGGCTTCTATTTGCCAGTTTAACTATCTCCTTACTGGATTTTACCTATAGCTTTCAAAGTATGTGATTGACTTCATGGAACACTGAGCAAGTACAAAACTTCCTTTAATTCTGAAAGTTCATATCCATTACTATTTTACTTAGGTGTTGCCTATGCTGGTACTGTAAGGGGTAAATGTTATGGTTGAGACTGAATATATTTTAGTTGGTTGCCAGGGATTTAAATTCTAAATCCCAATGAAATACTCAAGTCAGAATGGAATTTTATGGTGGTTTATTTACAATAGAAGGAAGAAACTAAGGATGAGAGAGAGAGAAAAGGGAAGGAGAGCTGCCCTGGCTTGGTCTGAACCCAGAAGAAAAGCCAAGGAAAGGGAAGTCAGCCTTATCACTTACCACATGATTGTCTAAGGGAAGCAGACTGAGGTCTCACACTTAAGCTCCTCCAAGTCAAGTTCCACCACCAAGTCCCTCTCACAGGAAGTGATGCAAAATATAAAGGCAGTTCTTTACGTCACTTCCTGTGTCTCACATGTACCAATGGTGGCTTAAACTTGGCTTTGGACAATCCAGGGGGTCAGTCAGTTGTTTCTGATTTGTCACTTGCTAGCACACCTGAGTCATAGACCTTCCTCCCCCACACTTAATCATTAAGTGGGGGTGGTGTATACATTACTGGTTGCTAAAATTCTAAAGACTAAGCAGAGTGGAGTAAATCTAAAATTCACAGTAAATGCTTCTAAAAATGTCAATAGTTGACTATAGGAAAAAAGGATCATCAACGCATTGCCTCCAGAACTGAGAAATAATTTGAATTACTCCACCAAAGTCACTAAACTATGTATACTCTTTGACAATACCTTCAATACTTTCACTAATCTTATTCTGAAAGAGATCAGAAAAAGAAGAAAATATATGTACTACACATAATTATAGTAGCCCTTTTTTGTAGGAGCAAAGAATTAAGGAACTATATCTCTCAAATGAGGAATAACAAACAAATTATTGAAATCAATTTGCTGGAAAAAATAATGGGACTGATTTCAAGGAAAATCTATAGAGACTTAAAATAACTTATTTGAAATAAAATGTGCAAAATCAAAACAATTTGTATATTAATAACATTTTTAAATGAACATCTTTTAAAAACTTAAGAAACTTATCAATACAAAGACCAACCACAACTTCAGAGGACAAATAAAAAAAGCATTCTACCCACCTCTTGACTGAAAAGTAATGGATGTAGGGTGTGTATGTATATGAAAGCTAGTTAGAACAGGAAATTAAGTGTCAGACCTGGAGAAGGGAGACCCTGGGTTCAAATCTGGCCTCATACTTCCTAGATGTATAACCCTGGGCAAGTCACTTAACCCCCACTGGACAGCCCTTCAATATGCAGTATTGATTCTAAGATAGAAGGTAAAGGTCTAAAAAAAAAACATATCTATATGTGTGTATACATATGTCATATATAACATATATCCATGTGATGAACACACATATATTATATAATATATAGAATTTTTGTTAATATATACATGTATTTGTGATATAAATATATTTCATATATTTATATCCTTAAAAGCAATGTAAATATTTATTTTGCTTGACTATGTATAGTTGTTATAGGGGTTTTTATTTCCTTTTTTCTTCCCAGTGGTAGGGGAAGAAGAGAAGATAGATTTTTGTTCTCTGAGGAAAAAAAATTTAAGGAAGTAATTTTTCTATAGCTATAGCACATCACAAGCAACCCTACAATAAGTTTTATATACACACAACCCAAAACCTATTATGTGCATATATCTTTTTTTTTTTAAAACCCTTACCTTCCGTCTTGGAGTCAATACTATGTATTGGCTCCAAGGCAGAAGAGTGGTAAGGGCTAGGCAATGGGGGTCAAGTGACTTGCCCAGGGTCACACAGCTGGAAAGTGTCTGAGGCCAGATTTGAACCTAGGACCTCCAGTCTCTAAGCCTGGTTCTCAATCCACTGAGCTACCCAGCTGCCCCCTATGTGCATATATCTTAAGAAAGTCTTACTATAACTATAGTTTCCTGCCTTTGGAAAAGTATTATAGGATACAATTACATTTTAAAACAAATTTTACTGTCACCTCTCCCAAAAAACCTCCATATACAGGTTGAGGTACCTTCTTGGTATAAAAGCTGTGATCCTATGAAATGAAGACGTTGATTCACAGTCTGCTATTCTTACATAAGTATCCAATTCCTCATCATTTGCATAAGCATAACTACTCAAAGTTATGTGGGATTTAATAGCATATTTTATATTAGCTTAATGGTTATAATTATCACCACATCATTAGGTGAATTTGTCAAATCTTTTTCTTTGTTAATTGTATGATACCTAATGTGCTTTGGTAGCCATTTATCCCTTATGTATAATTAAACAAATGGAAGTAGTTTCAGAGACCCTAGACTATCAATTCTGCACCATGATTAATTGAAGATTAGTATTAATTAAATGATATTTAGCTATCATTAGCTTAAAAATCAAATCACACATAGAATATTCCATTATTTGCTTAAACTAACATGAATTGAATGTGTCAGAGCTATTGTGGAAAGCTTCTAAGTTGCATAATCTATCTACTTTTCCTTTTATGTCAATTTTTCCATTTGTGCTTTCCTCAGAAAGGGATGCTTTCCATTAGGGCCATAGCAATTCATCAATTATTTATGGTTTTAGAATATTGTCTGAGCCTCAGAAAGATTAAGTGACTTATCCATAGTCACACAACTAATAGGGATCAGTCAGTAATGAATTCAGTTCTTCATTCCATTCCAGCAGATTTCATTTCATTTATTCCTTATACTTGCCTATAAATGTCATATTCTCTAGTCCTTGGGTACAATGCTTGTTTAGGAAAAATATTAGCAGTATTTGATCCTGGGTCAACAATTGCTATTATTAAGCAGTCATCTGAAGTTGGAAATTTGATATTAAATTACTTCCATTGATTGTTGCCAGGGTGATTTGGTGTTTTTCTTTTGGGTTGGAGAACCAAGAGCTGAATTTAAGCCAATATGATATTCTTTTCACTGTATTAAGGTCCCATCAATAACAAGATAATTTAGGAAGATGGTGGATTAGATGCAGCAGAAGTCCAGACCCCTGAAAACTCTTCCACACAAAAAACACAGTGCTTCGAGGGAACTTAAAACCAAATCTAACAATAGGACAGAGCTAGGAAACCCTCCTGCTGGATTCAACTCAAAAGGTATGTCCAAAAAAAGCCTGAATTCTTGAACACTCGGATTCAATGGAAAGGAAGAAGGAAGGACCCAGGACCCCTTCTCCCACCAACACTGCTGAGTCTCCATCTGTGCCTGTAGTTTCAGAGCAGTCAAGGGCTGTAGTCCAGAGGGAGTGACTTGCTAGCACAGCTGTGCCAGGCTTGGGGCATTGAAAACAGGCAGCAGGAAGGCAACTGGAGAAGGCAGCCTAGTCCCAGTCAAGACACTCCATCTTGCCTCTCCCCACTCCTCTAGGTTTTGGCCTCAGGGCATATCCAGCTCTGCAGATCAACTCCACCTTGGCTTAATCTTATGTATAGGGTAGATAAGAAGCCTTCAGAGGATAAGGAAGCTTAAGCTCCAACACCCCTCCCCCATAGACAGCTGTGAGAGCCTCTCTGACTAAGTTCCAAGGGTGAAGGCTACAACCACTACAGGCTACAACCTTGACAACAGGGTGGGAATCCCAGATCCTTTTCAGCTTCTGCTGCCAGCTGGGCAAGATCTGGCCTCCAGGCTCATCAATACCATCAGCCTAATCTAGTAAATCAGCAGAGTAGAGAAGAAGCCTCTTTAAGACAGAACAGCCCAAACCCACAGATTCAGCAAATAATGAGGAGAACAAGACTATAGGCAATTACAGGGGGGAAAGAAGGGGAAAATATGAGTAAATAACAGAAAAAGAAAAAAGAAATTACAATTGACAGCTTCTATCCAGGTAATGAACAAAGAGCAAATGGAACAGAGGAGGACAAAGGAACAACAAGCAAAAACACAGAAACTCCAGTGAATTGGAAACAGACTTTGGAAGAACTCAAAATACAATTAAAAAAAAACAATTAAGAGAGGCTGAAGACAACTGGGAAAAGAACTTAAAAAGCAAAATTAGTTATGGAAAAAAATAGTGTCTTGAAAGCCAAAATTAACCAGCTAGAAAATGAAACAAAGAAGGTGAAAGATGAGACCAAGAAGATGACATGTGACCTACAAGAAAAACCAGGCCAGAAAGAGGATGACCAAAAAGTCAGGGACAAAATTCAGTCCTTAAAAATTAGAATCCAACAATTAGAAGCAAATGACTTCACAAGGCAGCAGGAAGCAATAAAAGAAAATCAAAAGAATGAAAAAATTGAGGAAAATATGAAATACTTCATTCACAAAATGTCAGACCTTGAAAACAGAGTAAGGAAAGATAATTTAAGGTTTATTGAAATACTGGAAGATCATGACAAACGCCTGGACATCATTCTACAGGAAATTATCTAAGAAAACTGCTCTGACATTCTAGAGCAAGAGGGAAAAGTGGAGATTGATAGAATCCACAGAATACCTCTTGTATTTAATTCTGAATTGACAACTCCTAGGAATGTTATAGCCAAATTCAAGAACTACCAGACCAAGGAAAACATATTACAAGCTGCTAAGAAGTTATTCAGATACCATGGAACCACAGTTAGGATAACACGGTATCTGGCTGCATCTACACTGAAGGACCAGAAGGCATGGACTATGATATTCCAGAAAGCAAGGGAACTGGGTCTACAACCAAGAATCAACTACCCAGCAAAACTGACCATATTCTGGCAGGGGAAAGTATGGTCATTTAATAAAATAGAAGACTTCCAAGCATTCATAAAGAAAAGACCAGACTTAAACAGAAAATTTGATGCCCAAACACAGAACTCAAGAGAATCACCAAAAGGTAATTAAGAAAGGTGGGAAAAAAGCAAAAATTCTTTTAAGGGACCCAATTATGCTTCAAGTAAGGAATCCCTTTTCTGCCCTTTCCAAGACTTCCTTTTCCCCCCCTGTGTTCCTGCTTTAGAATGTAAGCTCTGTAGGAGCATGGACTGTCTTGTTTTTATTTTTAAACTCAATTCTTAGTATAATGCCTGGCAAATAGTAGATACTTAACAAATGCTTTATGTATCTACTTGTAGCCTGAGAGGAAATAGAAAAAGTTATTATGTGTAGCTACTCTCACGAACAGAACAGATCCAACTAAGCCCATTGGTAAGATAGCACAGTTATAGTTCAGAAAAAACACAGGTTGTTTAATTATAGGACTTGGGGTTTGCTTCCTTGTATTTAGTCATTGAATAGACATCGAACAGTGAAGAATAATGATCTAAAAGTCAGATGATCCAAAGTTCTAGTCCTTAATCTACTAATGTGACCTTGTTTCTGAAGCTGTAACCTCTTCATCTATAAAGTGAAGGGACAGGACTAGATCACATCTAATCAGAGCAGTTATATGGTATAGTAGCTGGAATTCCAGGTCTGGAGTCAGGAATATTCATCTTGGTGAGTTCAAATCTGCCATCAGAAACTTACTAGCCATATGACTATAGGCAAGTCATTTTACCCTGCCTACTTCAGTTTAAGCGGAAAATCGCCCTGGTGTCTTTGCCAAGCAAACCCCAGAGAACTCCAGATAAGATCATGAAGAGTCAGACATAACTGAAAACTAACTGAACAACATTTAACCAATCAGAATGCATTTTACTACACAATGATTAAAGCAAGGCTCTGAGAACAAAGACAAAAAAGTCCTTATGCTCAAGGAGGTTACACTCTATTGGAGAAAATATATGCACATTTAAGTGTAGATAAAGAATTTATAAAAAGGGGCATTTAGGTCATATATTGGATGGAGCACTAGACCTGGAATAAGGAAGACCCAAGTTCAAATCCAGCCCCAGGCACTTTCTAACTGTATGGCACTGGGCAAGTCACTTAACCCAGTTTGCCTCAGTTTCCTCATCAGTAAAATAAGCTGGAGAAAGAAATGGTGAACCACTCCAGTATCTTTGCTAAGAAACCCCCAAATGGAGTGGCAAAGAGTTGGATACAACTGCAACAACAACTGCAACTAAAACAATACATTCTGGTTGTAATAGTCTCTGAATCAGGCTAGGGAACTAACTACCTGAGAGAGAAGCCTTCAGTCTCTCAGATTTGTTGCTGTACTTGGATGAGATATTTTATATGGCATCTCATTAATTCTCTCATAGAGTAAAACACATATTTCAGTCTTTGCACAGGAGCACAAAATGGCCATATTACTACAGCAGAGGGTTATTTTTTTTTTCTTGAAAAGCCAATAAGTATCTCTGATAACATCTGCCCTCTCCATGAAAATAAGCAGATTGGTTTCTACATGTGTTCCTAAAACATCTTGTCCAAATCAAGTTAGCTCAATTAAGAAAACTCTATCTATACCTGTGCACTCTTTTCAATGATGCGCCAAAGTAGAACACTGGCCTCACATAGATCTGATCTGAATTAACCTTTTCTATCAGCACAGATGTAAGGAATACTGAGTCAGCTCATTGATAATGACCCCTCACAAAATACACTTGTGGGTGTATAGCATTTATTTGTAGTGTATGAGGCTACAGGACATTCTAGCAAATTTTTGGCATGCTTGGAGACTTGCTTTAAATAGATTCCTGAGTTATGATGGAAGATACATAGTCCAAATAATATTTTATGTTTAGGATTCTAGGTCTTTAATAATTTAAATAATCATTTTAACAAAATATTATGAAAAAAAAACTTTCTAATTTCTTTTTCAGAAAAGGTCCCAACTGCAAGTATATGAAGCCCTGGTCAACTAAGGTATAGAAGGGTTGCTAACTTATTTGTTGGCAGGCGATCCCATATTAAGACTATATCTAAAAATACACATCTAAAATTATCGAAATATTCACAAAAATTTATACACACATTTCAGTTTCAATGAAACCAATTATAACACTGATTTGTTCCTCTCTTTGCTTAGTATTTTAGTAAAAATGCGGAAAGAATACATCCATTCAATTGAATGGACTTTATTATCAATATAGGGTTGCATTGCTCCTACAAAGGTGGATAAACAACTACAGTCAACTTAACACCATCATTGTATAATTAGACAATAAGCACTGGCCCTATGGCTCTAATACTACCTGGAACAGGGTCACTTATACAAAGAATTAATATTGCCATTATTGGTTTAGCTTTAATTGCCTCTAAACTCAGCTTGCCTTATTCCAATTTCACTTAGACTTTGGATTCATGACTTCTCTCAACCTACTGCCACCTTGAAATATGAGAATTACTTAGTGAAAAGAAAATAACCGGAGCCTTATGGGACAGAAATATGCTTATGGGCTAATGGATTTAATATCAGGGTTGATCCTTAGTATCAAAGATGACTTTTAAAACTAAGACAAGGCCCTTCTTCATATATAGTATCACTATGGGCATGTGTATTTAATCAGAGCATGAGGCTATAGGATATTAAAGCAAAATTTTAGCATGTTTCTGGCGTTATGATAGAAGCAGGATATCATAGAAGTACAAGGATTTTGAAATGAAGGCAAGTCATAACACAAACAGAAGCCCTTTGGCAATACAATCAACAGAAAACTGGATATCTACACTCCATAGTTTCTGCAGATCAGAAATCTCTGAGAAGACTATGGAGGATAATGCTAATGTACTCTGTTTATGAATTCAAGGATGCCAATTGAAAATTTTTCAAGAGGGATGTGCCTGAGTGTGTTAGGATAAATCCATGATGGAAAATCCCAGGAATGATCATAAAAGTCTCTTCTTCTGATATCAGGCAATTTTGTTTAGTCATCTGAAGAAAAGCTTCCAAGATATATTGTATTCCAAAGGTCTATGGCAATATGCCTTGGAATACTTAAAACCTTAAGTTAAGTTAATATCATTAATAGCTATGGCATAGAACTTTAGGTGTGGTGTGTCAATCCATAGACATATCTTCATCATTATTTTATCATAAAGCACAGTGCTATGGTTTCTTTGAAACTTGAGGAAGGTAGGATGTTAGTGACTATGTGACATGGCTTTTTCATGGAAAAGCTTCCATAGAAAGCAATAGCACCAAAATATCTTCAGAAGGAACCAACCCACACCTCTAGAAATCATCCTGCTATTGCCTGACTTAGTAGAAAAAAATGCTGGACTTGCTTGGAGTCAGAAGATTTGGGTATATAACATATTTTAGACATATAAGTATGACAATCTTTGTTTACCCAAATAATTACTTTGCTTCGTTTGAACATAGAGTGGCTTCCAGGACACTGGATCTTGTTGATTTATGCTTCCAGATACTTTGGTATTCTATGGGATACAGTGGAGAGAGGACTGAGCTCAGAATCAGAAGTCCCAAGGTGTCATCCCACTCTACCACAAAATCACTCTAAAATGTAGGCAATTCATTTGCTTTTCTTGAAACTCAGTTTTATTTATGTTTATAAATAGAGGATTTGATAAGATTTATATTAAGCCTTGCTCCACCCCACACACATCCTCATCCAACTCAACTTCTGGTTCCATTCTTTGGAACTGAACTTACTCTTATCTAGTACAGGTCAAGTTTGTGGACTGTAAGAACCACCCTTTAAAAGTCAGATATTGCCAAAGTTCATTTTGGGTCATTGGAAGAATATGATTAAAACACAAGTTTTGAGTTAGGAACCAATGATTTCACTAAAGGAAAGCATGATGATTTTCACCCTTGAAGTCTTTAGATAATGACATTTCACTTTTATCCAGCTTTTTTTAGACACTATTTGAAGAGACAGATGTCATGATATTGTCAGGTGCACATTAATTTAATTTTAAATGCCAAAAATCATTTCTGCAGGTATGGCTCATTGTGAAATGGGAACTATCTGCATACTTTTTTTTTTTGTCAACCTTTCTTTTCTCTGACTAGGAGCTCTCCTTCTAGATCTTTTGTGTTGATGACTGTGACTTCTGATACTGAATTTTGGCATTGTTTTTCTCGAGATATTCTCCTTGAAGAAACCTATTTCTTTCCCAGGATCATAGATCTACAAGTGAAAGGAACCCAAGGCTATCAAGTCCAGTCTCCTGGAATGGGAAATGTCTATAAAGGTTAAAATGACTCACCAAATTGAGACAGGTAGTGACATTATGGAATTTAAACCCAGATCCTTTGTTTCTATAGTCTTTCCATTCATCTAAGTGCTGGAAATTCACACTGGAAATAATTTTGCTAAAGCAGTATTACTTGATTGCAGCTGGGCATAGAATGCTAGTCTTGGAGTCAACAAGGAGATTAAGGAAGTAAAGCATTCATCTTAGGGAAACCACAGTTTGCTAAAAGGTACTATAAGACAATGAAGTAGTATCAAAAACTTTTACATTATTTTTCTGATAAAGGCCTCATTTTAAAATGCATGCTGAATATAAAAATGAGTCAAGTTATTACAAAATAAGAGCCATTCCCCAATTGATAAATGGTCATGGGATATAAGTAGGCAGTTTTCAAAAGAAGAAATTAAAACTATCTATAGGTACATGAAAAAATGCCCTAAACCACTATTGATTAGAGAAATGCAATTCTGAGGAACTACTTCACATCTGTTGGAAATAACAACTGCTGCAGCAGGTGAAGGGAAATAGGTGCACTAAAAAATGGTTGGTGGACTCTAGAGAAAGAACTGTTGGAGTAGAAATGAAGATGAAAGCATATGATTTATTACTGGTTTATTTGTGTATATGATTTTGGGTTTTGGTTTTATAAGATTACTTGCTTACAAAAATGAATACTATGGAATTATGTTTTGCATGATAATACATGTACAACCCATATTGAATTGCTTGTCAGTTCTGGGAAGGGAGAGGGAAAAAGGGAGTAAGACAATATGAATAGTGTGACTTTGGGAAACTTATGCATAAATTTGTTATTAAAAAATAAAATAAAGATAAAACTAAAACAATGTTTGGTAGAGTTGTAAATTGATCCAGCCTTCTAAAGAAAAATTTGGAATTATTCTCGAAGTCATATAAAATTGTTTGTTCATATGCTTTGAACCAGCAACATTGTTACTAGGTATGTATCCCAAAGAGATCCAAGAAAAAGGAAAAGGCCCCATATTTGCAAAAATATTTAGAGTTCCTCTTTTTGTGGTGACAAAGAATTGGAAATAAAAGGAATGCTCATCAGTTGGGGAATGACTAAATAAGTCGTGACATATGATTATGATGGAGTATCATGGTGCTAAATAAGAAATGAAAAGGGGGGAGGGTTTCAGAAAAACATGGTAAGATCTTTATGAACCAATGTGAAAAGAATCAAGAGATCATTGTGCATAATAATAGTAATGTTATAATGATAATTAGCTGTAAGAGACATGGTTACTCAGATCAATATTAATCCAAGTTAATTCCAAAGAAGATATGATTTTTAAATGTTATCAACCTCCATAGAAAGAAATTATGAACTCTGATTGCAAATTAAAGTATAATTTTATTGGGTTTTTTTTTTTGCTTTTTTTCCACTGATGTGGCTAATATGGAAATATATTATCCATGATTTCATATGTGCAAATGATATATTATTTGCCTTCTAACTGGGTAGGAAAGTCAGTGGAAAGTAGAAAATCTGGAGCTCAAGTTTTTAAAAGAAAAAAGTGTTAATTTTTAAAAATTGATTGTATAATAAGACCCAAAGAGTAAGGATTAATGCATGTCCCCCTTGAGGGGACCCAATACTAGAGGAAACTAGAGCTCTGCCTTTGGTTCTGATCTGTACAATTTTTTTTTTTATCAACATCTTGTAAGATGATATCTAATTGAGTGGCAAAACACTGGGAAGGATAGACAATGTGGGTGACAATAGCAATCCCAGACTCTTGATATTTAGGACAATTGATCAAGTCTCATAAGGTAAAATTTGATAGAAATAATGTAAAATGCTGTACTTCAAAAAAGCAACCACAAAAGGATTGTAAAGATTTGTATAGAAAACAGTTTGCAAGGAAAAAAAAATATAGCTTCTAAGAAAATAAATGTGATGATAGGTCACATTAGTGGGAAAAGTGTCAAGTATAAAGGAATTAGAAGCTGAAAGAGACATAACAAGTCATCTACTCTTACCCCCTAATTTTACAAATGAGGAAACTGAGGACCAAAGAAGTTATGTATATTGAACAACATTAAAGGTAGTAAATAGTAAAGATAGGAGTCAAAATCAGGCCCTCTAACTTAAGATCTAAAACTCATTCTACTGTATTATATAGTTGAAGTAACTTGAATGATTACTATCACCACCACAATATTTACATAGTGCATTAAAGTTTGCAAAACAATATACATATAGTATCATTTGATGATTACAAGGACCTTAGGAGGTACTGTTATGAGGAATTTGAGGCAAAGATTAAGGGACTAGCACTAGAATTGTACTTCAGTCTTCTTGACTCCAAATCTAGTTCTCCAACTTGTTATCTAGCAGCCTATATAAGCTTAAATAGGAGAAGATACCTGAGGATCATCATAGAAACCATTAAGTAATTATAGAGCAACTCCGAAGAAGGATTATTTTTGGTCTCAAAGATAATATGGTCTCAGAATGAAGAACTAGAAGTCACGAATTGAATTGTAGAGAGAAATTTTTGTCAACTCCATGCAAGGAAAACTTCATGACAGTGGGAAATGGTCCAAAAGTGGAATGAGCTATTTCGATAGTAAATGGTTTTCTCACTTTTAGTAGGTCTTAATTTAGAGGGCTTAATGAACATTTGTATCAGAAATTTTGTAGAAGGGGTTCTTTTTCAAATGTAGGTTGCACTAAATACCATTTGAAGTTTCTTTTAACCATGGTGCCATAATAATTTTCAATCATTCATTTACTCAACAAAAATTACTGAGTAAGTTCTAAAATATTATCTTTGTAACCGTGAAAATGTGGTTTGCCAAGACTGTGAATTGCCAAAACTGTAAAGGTTTTGGCCAAACTGTAAAGATAATTTTTAGTGTCTGGATTTTGTGAATTTCAAAACTATTCCATCCTAATCATACCCTTCTTTAGAAGATGGGATTTAGCTATTTCCTGATCAATAACAATAGAGATACTTGGAATAACAGAATCAGGTCTTGGAAATCCACATTATCCACCCTACTCAGTGTAACAAGATCAGGAAGGGCTGCAGAAAACTCAAGATTTAATTATTTGAAAATATGGCCTTCAATAGACATGTGCAAAAAAAGGACAGACCTCTGGGCAGTCCTAAGTCAAGCTTGTGCCACCATTGGCACATGTGAGACACAGGAAGTGAGGTAGAGAACAGCCTCTGGAGTTCTCGGAACTTCCTGTGAGGAGGGGTAGAGTTCAGGTAGATCCAGGATCTTGAGGTTGGAGGAGCCCCGCAGACTGCTTCCTTCAGATTGGTCATGTGAGTGATAAGGACTGACCACTTTCCCCTGCCTTGGCTCTCCAAGGCCTTAACGCCCACATTGGCTCAGCCTGAGCCAGAGTGGTTCTGAGTTAAACTCCTTTCCTTCTCTCCCTCTTTCCTTCTCTCCCTTTCTCTCTCTCCCTCTAATATTTTCTTCCCCCTGTTGTAATTAAATCACCATAACATTTTGGTAGCTGACTTGGGTATTTTATTATTTGGGATTTCCCTAGGCGACCATTTAAATTTAGATTTTTTCAGTCTCAACTATAATTTTAACTGTTACAATTTAAAATCTAAAATTAAGTGGTCACCATGGGAAAATTCCAAAATATGAAAATACCCAAGTCAGCTGTGTTTTATGGAGATTTTAATTAATATAAATGAAGGAATTAGGGGAAGGAGACAGAGAGGAAGAGAAAGAGAAAATAATAGAAAGGGCCTAGGCCAAATGGCCTAGGCCTGAGCCCAAGAGAGAACAAGTCAATTTTTATCACTCACCACAAGATCATCTTCAAGCAAGCTCCAAACTTCTGAACTCCATCTCCAACTACCTTCCAATCCAAAAACACACCCCTAAAAAAACCTGAATTACCTGAACTGCCTTCTCCTTTTAAAGAAATTCATGTTTATGTCACCTCCCCTAAATTTTCACATCTACCAATCACAGTAGACACTTTTTCCCATGACTGCCCATTCTTAGTTCTCATCTTCTTTTGTTCTCACCTTCTCTGGTTAGATAAAATCCTCTGAGTATTTCACACCTCTTTTGTTAAGCTTGCCTTTTGTAAGTTGCTTGACCTTTTAGTGATTAATTTAACCTTTATAGGTACTTAGCACCCTTTTATATTATATCTAAAAATAGACCTAGCTTAAGGTTCTAACTTTACTATAAGATATGAGATAGGGAGTTTTCATTGTTCAGTCAGGAGTTTGCAACTTTATCTTCCCCTAAGGCACTATCTGAGCAGGGTGGAGTAATTTTAAAAGTTCTCAATACATTACTGACCAAGTACCTCCATTGTTAAAAATGGGGAATAGCTTAATCAAATCTTCTGAAGTAGAGTCTGAGTAGTTTTAAGATTCACATCTTATGCTTTTAAGTACTTTCTTCACAACTACTCTTAATTAGGCAATATAATAATTATTATCTCCAATTTGTAGATAAGGAAACTGAGGTTCAGAGAACCCAAGGGGTTTATACATGGTCACACAACTAACTGGCGTTAGCATTGAAACACAAAATCCAGTTGTTTTGACTCAAGATCTGCTATTCTTAGCACTATGGTAGATAGTAAGTAGCATATAAAAGAATTTAAAAAAACTCTATTTCTTACAATGATGCAGCTTATGATTCTCATTGAACCTTAGATTTACCTTATGCAGCATTTCTTTTGACCTTGTTTTCCCTTTTGTATCTTAACATGTATTAGGTGAAAATTAGTTCTTATATATTAAAACAGCAGAGGCAGCTAGATGGTAGAAAGAGAGGAACTACTATAATTATTTTTTAAAAACCTCTTACCTTCTGTCTTGGAATCAATACTGTCTTTTGGTTCTGAGGTAAAAGAGTAGCTAGGGATAAGAGGTGTCTGAGGTCTCATCTGAATCCAGGACCTCTTGTGCCATTATTATTAAAAAACAAAAAAACAAAAAATGTTTTCCCCTACTAACAAAAGGTATGAATACATTTAAAGTCCTTTGGACATAGTTCCAAATTATTCTCAACCATCAACCATTTATTAGCATATCTTCCTTCACCCCCTCTAGCAATTATTTCCAATAAATGTAAGATAGTACCTCAGAGTTGTTTTAATTTGCATTTTTCTAAACAATAATGATTTAGAGCATTTTTTCACATAACTATAGATGATTTTTATTTCTTCTTCTGAAAATTGTCTATTTGTATCCTTTGACCATTTATCATTGGGGAATGGCTTTTATTTTTATCAATTTGACTCAATTTTATATTCAGAATGTAATTGAAAAATGAGTTCTTTATCAGAAAAACTGAATGATGCCAAGGTAATCAGCTATTATGAAAATGAAAACACAAGTATAATCTTGACCCCATTTTCAAACATGGGCAGCTTCCTGAAAGCAGCCCAGAATTTAAGGTATATCTCTGAGCATCCTTTATCCAAAAACTATAGCTCATCAGTCCCCACTGACATTATTTTTACCATATCAAACAGAAATCATATTAGATGACATTAAAAGGACCCTAATTAAACAGTAAAGGAAGATAAATAGCATGGAAGACACCCACTCATGCAGCCTTTCACAAATTTCCATAGAACCAAGATGACAAGGAATATGGAGAAAATCTAGGACAGACAAGATGTCTTAGGTAACACCCCTAGCCAGGAAAACTGAATCTCCTAGGACTTCAAATTGGCTAGTATTAATCTTTCCTTACAAGTTTCCCATTTGCTGCTTTCTTTTTTGCAGTGAAAGTTTTTGGTAGTCTCTGATGGACTAAATCATTTGCCACACTGCCATCTGCTTGTCCATTAAAGCACTTTCCTCTACTCATTCTCCCCTCTGCTTCTCTTTGCTTATTCTCCCTTACCCTTCTCTCTACTATTACATGCAGGTTATCTGCTAAAATTACACCTCATAAGACTTTTCCATGTACCATTTTGCATTTAGAAGTTGACTTAGTATGAGAATCTTTATAGCAATCATTTATATTTGAGCTCAGTTCTTGGGAACTGAGGTTTTTTTTTTTTTAGTTTATTTATTTGATTGATTTAGAATATTTTTCCTTGGTTCCATGGTTCATGTTCTTTCCCTCCCCTTCTCCCACCTTCCTCTTATAGCCAAAAAGCAATTGCACTGGGTTTTAAATGTGCCATTAATTAAGACCTATATTATTTGTATTTGTACTAGGGTGATCATTTAGAGTCTATATCCCCAATCATATCCCCATTGACCCATGTGATCGAGCAGTTGCTTTTCTTCTGTGTTTCTACTCCCACAGTTCTTTCTCTGGATGTGGAGAGTGCTCTTTCTCATAAGTTCCTCAGGATTGTCCAGGATCATTGCATTGCTGCTAGTTGAGAAGTCCATTATGTTCAATTGTACCACAGTATATCAGTCTCTGTGTACAATGTTCTCTTGGTTCTGTTCTTTTCACTCTGCATCAATTCCTGGAGGTCATTCCAGTTTGCATGGATTCCTCCAAGAACTAAGGTTTAAGAAAAAAAAAAAGAGTGTGTACCATGATTGGGAGGATAATTTTGTAATTAAGTTTTTGCTATGTATTCTAAATAAATGTCCCTTTGTAAAAACTAATTCATGTTAATTGGTTAATTAATATTGAGGAGGAAGTAAATGGTCAAAATTATATTGAGACACTAAACAGTGGCGATCCTTGGGGGAACATACTAGAATAAGGGCTTAAGTGTAAATCTTAAAACTGCTCAGACTCTACTTTAAAAGATTTGATTAAGCTCTTCCCCATTTTTAACAATGGAGGTACTTGATCAGGAATATATTGAGAACTTTACTCCACCCTACTCAGATAGTGCCTTAGGGGAAGATAAAGTTGCAAACTCCTGATTGAACAATGAAAAATCCCTAACTCATATCTTATAGTAAAGCTAGAACCTTAAGATAGGTGGTCTATTTTTAGGTCTAATACAAAAAGGTACTAAGTACCTATAGAGGTTAAATTAGTACCTAAAAGGTCAAGCAACTTACAAAAGGCAAGCTTAACAAAAGAGGTGTGAAGTATTCAGTAGATTTTTATCTAACCAGAGAAGGTGAGAACAAAAGGAGATGAGAACTAAGAATGGGCAGTCCTGGGGAAAAGCGTCTACTGTGATTGGTAGACGTGAAAATTTAGAGGAGGTTTTGGATTGTGAGTTTTTGGATTGGAAGGTAGTTGGAGTTGGAGTTCGGAGGTTTGGAGCTTGCTTGAAGACGATCTTGTGGTGAGTGATAAAGACTGACTTGCTCTCCTTTGGGCTCAGGCCTAGACCATTTGGCCTAGGCCCTTTCTACCATTCTCTCTCTCTCTCTCTCTCTCTCTCTCTCTCTCTCTCTCTCTCTCTCTCTCTCTGTCCCTTAATTCCTTCATTTATATTAATTAAAATCTCCAGAAAACCCAGCTGACTTGGGTATTTTCATATTTGGGAATTTTCCCATGGTGACTACTTAATTTTAGATTTTAAATCAAGATACTAAAAATTATCTTTACAGTTTGGCCAAAACCTTTACAGTTTTGGCAATTCACAGTCTTTGCAAACCACATTTTCATGGTTACATAAGCCAATATTAGTCAACCAATCACTCTAACCCCTCAAGGCTACCCTTTAGGACTATGAGGAAATGAAATTGCCACTCTGGAAATTCAGCTCACTGGAGTGAGGGAGTGTTGTCTGTATAGAGCTGCTTCTGTTTTATTTTGCTTTCTCTCCACAACCTAGTATAATACCTGATTGAATCAAATACAATACAATTTTAAACCAAGAATTTGTGAAAAATTAATGGACATTTGGGGGGGAAAGCACAAATTGTAGAAATTTAGTTCATTTATCATTTACAGAGATTAGACATACAGAACTAAAATGTAGATTACAATAATTTAAATGAAGAGTTCCGGTGCAATGGCAAATTTACTTGCCTAGCTTTGATTTCTCTTCCAAACTCCAAATCTGGACTTCTGACAGCTTCCCCGACATCTCCATCTAGAACACCACTAGCCAGCGCTTTACCTTTGACATATACAAGACTGAACTCATCATTCCCCCCAAAACTACTCTTCATAATTTTTTGGTTTCTGTTGCTTTTCACCATTTTCCACTTACCCAAGTTTAACGCCTAATTTCAGTTTTGCCCCTTGTCTTTCCTTGGCTTCTTATTCCAGGTCAGTTACTAAGTTCTGTCACTGTGTTTTTGGCTCTCTCATATCCATCCCTTTATCTCAATTTCCACTTCAATCAATCATTTTCAGGCTTCTGTAATGCCCTTCTCAACTATTTCAATAGCCCACAAACTTGTCTCTATGTCTCTCTTCTCTCTTCCCTCCAATCTGCCTGTCACATTGCTATCAAATTAATCTTTCTAAAACATAGTTCTTTTCATATCTCCTCTTTTCTCAAAACATTTCATTTGTTTCATTTTTTACAGAATGAATTCCAAATGTCTTAACCTGCCATTCCCAGGATTCCAATACACCTTTAACTGGCTGATCCCCTGGTACTTCTTCATGGCCCAACAGTTAAACCCTGACCTTAGTTGTCTCTGGCATAAATGCTTCAATTAACTTCCATCTCCCTCTTACACTCCTCAGAAGACACCAGGTCCTTTCCTCTGCCATATACATTTCCTAAATCTCCTCCACATGGGAACCATTAGCCCTTTCAGGTGAGAGAAGCAGGAATCTACCTTGTAATTCTTTGCTCCCATCAAGCTAGTGTGTTGGAGGCTCACTTACTAAGGTATTTAAGGTAAAGAGAAAAAGCTGGAACAATGACTCGAAGAAATAAGGTTAAGGAGAGGCTGAATTCTCACTTCTCCTCTCCCCACCCCCACCTGCTTCCTGTTCCCTTCTGTTGGTTTCAGCAAGAGTTGGTAAATTGACTGTAGCTTTTAACAGACTAATTTCACTCTATAATATTGAAAACAGGGATTTATTTTAAGGAAGAAGGGTAAAGGAGTGGGGATAGGAGAGAGGGAATTTGGGGTTCCCTAATCTGTTATAATTCAATATAAGTAAGTAAGGTTGAATCGTCTTTAAGGGATATTGTTAGTAACTTAAAAAGATCTTCAGAGCTGTGCCACAGATCTTTGAAGGAGAAGCCAATAACCAGAAAGATAGAGTAACTCTCTGATAGCTCCTTCCTCAGGGTCCAAGGAAAAAAGAATGAGTAAAAACAGTTTGTGCCAGCTTATTCAAACTGCCTTCCTCCTGGCCACATTCTCCTTTGAAATCTTCCTGGTTTATAGATCTTCAAGTTTCCATACCTTGCACTTGCTTGCAAGTCTTTCTGTTGTAGTAATAAGTTCTTCACACTAGTTCACTGTTCCCTATTCCCTAGCTTTCATTGTCTCAATTAACATTTGGTTATATGGTTATATGTTAAATTTGGGTCATAACTATTGAGAGCTTTGCTTTAATTAAAAAAAAACTGGCATCAAAGAATCAGAGCTCTAGAATTATACAGAATCTCAAAGGCCATCTAATCCAATTTCTTTCACATTACAGATGAAAAGGTCAAAGGAGATAAAGTATCCTCAAATTCACAGAAGTAGAACTTGAACTGTAGTCTTCCAACAACTCTTCCCACTATTCACTTCTTTGGAAGTCAGTAAATCAAAGGCAGTACTTTGTTTTTATTTGAAAAGATCTAGAGTCTGTAAATTTCATAAAACAAGTTATAGCATTGGAGTTTTTTCTGATAAAAAAACAAAAAACCCGAGAAACTGGCATAATGCCTCTTAAAAATTGTAGAGGCTATTGGATCTCTTATAGTTGAACATCATGTTCTACTCTCTTATTTATAGTTCACCTTTTTGACTTTGCAATAATTTGTATAACTATTACATTTATTTGTGCCAGTGATGTGATAGGGTGTGAGTGTGGCCTTATGTCATTTTCTCTAAATACTCTGATGACTTCTTTACATATATCACACATCTGAAATACAACACTTGCCATGATGGACAATATCCACTAAAAATCTAAAGTTGTATGTTTTATTAAATCATGGCTGCTTCAATTACTGCTTAGGGGTATTCAATCTAATGAAAGAGCAGGGAACATTTTCATGAGCATTACCACTAGGTGAAAATGAGTTTTTTAGTCACAAAATGGTTGAAAATGAAATTCTTATGAATCTGGAAAAGGCTTTGAACTGAATTAAGTCCATGAATTCACTACTTAGAGCAAAGAGCCAAGGTGGGGGCTGGGGGGGGGGGTGCGGAGAGGGAGTGGAGCTTCCAAAGGAATCTTCTGTCTACAAAATGGAAGAATGCAGAAGAGAATAGATTAGTTTGGGAACCCTCTTTGGCTTTTCAAAATGGGTCAAAGTGACCTTATGGTAATTGATAGGTTC